>NC_133925.1:0-250621 GCF_964199755.1 Larus michahellis
CCAACCCCCATTCCCATCCTCCCCCCCAAATCATCCAACCCCCCCCCTTTGGCCCTCCACCCTCCCAACCCCTCAACTCCCCCCCCCGCAAAAGTTGTGTGCACCCCCCCAAATTAGTGTGCCCCCCCCAAATTAGCGTGTTCCTCCCCCTTTTGCCACCCCCATTCCCTTCCTCCCCCCTCCCTAAAATATCCACCCCCCCCAAAATCCAATCCCTCCAAACTCCCCAATTACCCCCCCCAATTCGAAGTGTGTCCCCCCCAAATCCCACTCCCCCCACCTTTTGCCCCCCCGCGCATGCGCGCAGGCGGCGGGGGCACCATGCGGGCGGGGCGCGCAGCCGGGGCAGGCGGCGCCGTGGCTTAGTTGGTTAAAGCGCCTGTCTAGTAAACAGGAGATCCTGGGTTCGAATCCCAGCGGTGCCTTTTTCTTTTTTTTTTTTTTCTATTTTCTTTTCTATTTCCTCTTTTGGTCCCGACCCGGGGGGGTGGGGGGGCACCTTCATTTTTCGAGGCGGGGGAGGCACCTCAGTTTCGGGAGACGAGACGGTGGGGGGCAAAAGGGGCTTGTGTTTTTTATTGGGGACGGTGAAATTGGGGGGGCAAAGGAGGGGTGCAAAGGGGTGGTTCTGGTTGTATATTTTATTTTGGGGGGGGGGGTGTGGATGGAATTGGGGGGGGACAAAAGAAGGGTTTAAAGCGGGGGGGGGGATGTCTGATGCCTTCTACTCCCCCCGGGGGGGCACCCCAATTTTGGGTGGGGGGGCAACTGGGGGGGGGGGGTGGAGGGGCCAAATGGGCCCAAATGGGAGGGGGTGTGTGTGTGTATATTCTTGGGGGTGCAAAAGGGGGGGTGTGTGTTGTATTTTGGGGTGGGGTGGAAAGGGGAGGGGTACCCAAATTTGGGGCGGGGAGGAATTGGGGTGCAAGGGAGGGGCGGGGGGGCACCCAAATTTGGAATTTGGCGGGAGGAATTGGGGGGTGGAAGGGGTGGAATGGAGGGGGTGCAAAGGGAGGGCCGGGAGGGGCGGAATTTGGGAGTGTTAATGGCGGGGGGGAATGGGGGTGCAGTAAAAGGCGGGGGGGGGGGGGGGGTCAACATGCGACTGTTTAAGGGATGTCCCGTCCACGAGCGGGTCTCGAACCCGAGGTCTCCGTCGCCGCGGTCGGAGCCGCTGCCGCGGCGCCACGGCGCCGCCGGGAAGGAAAAGGCGGAGGGCACCGCGGGGCTACCGGAGGTCCCCTAGCAACGGTTGCCTTGGCAACCGGGGGATGCTGTGTCCCTGGCAACGGTTGCCACAGCAACAGAGGGGGATGCTGCTCTCCTAGCAACGGCCGCCGTAACAACAGGGAGGGGGATGCTGTGTTCAGAGCAACGGTTGTTATAGCAACAGGAATGCTGTCTCCCTGGCAACGGGGTGGTGTTGGGTCCCTAGCAACGGCCGCCAGAGCAACAGGGATGCTGTCTCCCTAGCAACAGCGAGATGCCGGATCCCTAGCAACGGTTACTATAGCAACAGGAGGGGGATGCTCCCCCCTCTCGCCCCCCCCCCCCGCCGCCAACGACGCCACGCGCGTCCGCGGAGCGCCCCCCCCCCCCGCCCCGCGTCATAAAGCGTCTGGCACGAGACTGTCCCTCCCCCCCCACCTTCTCCCTCCCCCTCCCCCCCGGGGGGTGTGACCAGAAGCCCCCCCCAGCGCCCCTCCCCTCAAGGGGCAGATTTGGGGGTGTGGGGGGGTGTCACTAGATACACACACACCCCCCCCCCGCCCCGCAGGGGGGTCCCGTGGCTGCCGAGCCACCCCTCCCCCCCAGGGACCCAGGCGTCCGGGGGGGGGGGAGGGGTCAGGGACACCCCCAAGGACTTGGGGGGGGGGGAGGAGAAGGTTTTGGGGGGGGGTGGGGTGGGTGGTGTGTGTCCGCTCGTGCCGCTGCAGGAGGAGACACCCCTCACCACCCCCCCCCCCGGCCTCCCCCACACGTGATCCCGACGTGACGTCACCGCCGCCCCTCCCCCCCGGCGGCTCTTGGGGTGGGGGGAGGGGGGGCGCCACTGCCGCAGGGTGAATCATCCACGGGAGGGGGGGGGGAGGAGGCCGGCATGACCCCCCCCCCCAGCCCCTATAGAACCCCCCCCCCCTAAGTCCCCATAGAGCTCCCCCAGGCCCTATAGACCCCCCTCCAGCTCCTATGGAGCCCCCCCAGCCCCTGCAGAACCCCCCAAGTCCTTACAAGCCCCCCCAGCCCCTATAGACCCTCCCCAGGCCCTATAGATCCCCCCAAGTCCCTACAAGCCCTCCCAGCCCCTATAGACAACCCCCAGGCCCTATAGAGCCCCCCTAAGCCCCTATAGGCACCACCCCTCAGCCCCTATAGATTCCCCTCAAGTCCCTATAAACCCCCCAGCTCCTATGGACCCCCCCCACTCCAGCCCCTATAGAAACCTCCAGCCCCTGTGGGCTCCCCCTAGCCCCTATAGGTCCCCTGTAGCCCCTATAGACGTGCACACACACCTCCCCAAGCCCCTATGGGCCCCCTCCAGCCTCTATAAACACCCCCAGCCCTTACAGAGCCCCCCCAGCCCCTATAGAGCTCCCCGCTGGCCCTATAGAGCCCCCCTAAGCCCCTGTAGATCCCCCCCCAGCCCCTTTGGGCCCCCTCCAGCCTCTATACATGCCCCCAGCCCCTATCGAGCCCCCCCAACCCCTATAGAGCCCCCAGACACTATAAAGCCCCCCCCCCCAGCCCCTAAGGAGCCCCCCCAGCCCCTATAGACCCCTCCAAGCCCCTGTGGGCCCTCTCCAGCTTCTATACATGCCCCCAACCCCTATAGAGCCCCTCCCAGCCTCTACGGAGGATCCCCAGCCCCATAGAGCCCCCCCCAGTGCCTATAGAGCCCCCCAGCCCCTATACAGCCCTCTTTCCCCTATATATCCCCTACATATCCTCCTTCCCCCCACATCTCCCCTATAGAGCCTCCTTCTCCCTATATATCCTCTCCTTCTCCCTATATGCCCCCCTCTCCCCTCCTTGCCCCTATACATCCCCGTACACCTCCCCTGTCCCCCCCTTGCCCCTATGCAGCGCCCCCCCCCGAGCCTCCTTCTCCCTATGCATCCCCTCCTTGCCCCTATACATCCCCTAACCCCCCCCCCCTTCTCCCTATACATTCCCCCCCCGCCATACATCCCTGTGGGGGACACGGCTGAAGCAGCTGCAGCAATTAATGACTCATCGCCCCCCCCAGGGGTGGGGGAGGGGTCAGAGCTCTATAAGGGCCCCCCCCCCCCCCCCCCCCCGACACCTACACACTCTCCCCCCCCCCAACATCTGCATTGGTGAGTCACCTCCTCCCGCAGTGCTGGCCAGGGGGTGCGCACCTATAGCGAGACCTATAGACACCCGCTGGCACCTATAGAGAGCTCGGGGCACCTATGGGGACACGTATGGACACACACACGTGTGGAGAGACATGTACAGCAACGTATAGACACGTAGAGACACATACACATGTATAGAGACACGTCTGGCAACATATAGGCGTATATGGACACACACACACATATACAGACACGTATAGCAACGTATAGACACACATACCCATGTATAGAGACACGTATAGCAACATATAGACATCTATAGGTACATATACACATGTATAGGTACATATAGACATGTATAGAGACACGTATAGCCACATATACACATGTATAGACACATATAGAGACACATATAGCAACACATACACATGTATAGGTACATATAGACACATACAGAGACACACGCCCAGATAGATACATGTATAGAGACACATACACATGTATAGAGACACGTATAGCAACATATACACATGTGTAGGTATATATAGACACGTATAGCAACACATATAGCAACAGATACACAGGTGTAGATACATATAGACACATGTAGATACATATAGACACATACACACATCTGGAGACACATATAGCAACATATACACACGTATAGGTACATAGACACACATATAGATACATATACCGTGTCTAGGGGCACGTATAGAGACACATACACATGTATAGCAATATCTACACACATACAGACACGCGTACACATGTATAGAGACACGTATAGCAACATATACACACGTATTGATACATATAGACATGCATAGAGACATGTATAGCAACATATACACATCTAGAGGTGCACATAGAAACATAGAGACACCTATAGCAACATATACGCATGTTTAGGTACATAGACACACGTGTCGGGACACATATACACATGTCCAGATACATAGACACACACGTCTGCGTGCACATATACACACGCCTATATGCAGCGACACAGGTCTATAGGCACCTACACATGTATATAGGCCCATACATACGTGAATAAGCACCTACACGCGTATGTAGGCACGCCCGGCCCCATATGGAAACACATAGATACACATATACACATGCCTGTACACACGTGTATATGCACGCACCTGTGTGCAGACATGTCCCTCCCCCCCCCCATTCCCCTATAGGTACCTATAGATGTATAGACAGGTGGGGGAAGGGCTGCATGGGTCCGGGGGGTGTGTGTGTGTGTGTCTGAGGGTGTCTGGGGGGGGTGTGTGTGTGTCTGGGGACCTATAGGGGTCTGGGTGGATGTTGGGGGGTGTAAGGGGGGAATCTATAGGGGTCTGGGGGTGTCTACAGGGCCCTGGGGGTGTGTATAAGGGGCTGGGGGGAGTGTAGGGGGGGGATGTATAGGAGGCTGGGGGTGGGCTGCATAGGGGTCTGGGGTTTTTGGGGGGTTATATATGGGTCTGGGGGGGTGTCTGTGGCGGGGTATAGGGGTCTGGGATTGTCTATAGGGGTCTGGGGGGGTGTATAGGGGTCTGGGGGTATCTACAGGGAGCTGGGGAGGGTATAGGGGTCTGGGGGGGGGGAATTCGGTGTGTAGGGGGGGGTGTGTGGCAGGTGTCAGTGTGTGCGGGGAAGGGTATATAGGGCCCCCATTCATCCCCCCCCGCTCCTTCATTCAACCCCCACCTCCCCACCGCGCCCCATTCATCCCCCCCCTTCATTCATCCCCCACCACGCCCCATTCACCCCCCCCCCCCGCCTTCATTCATCCCCCCCGCATTCATTCACCCTCGCCCCGTTCATTTCCCCCCTTCATTCACCCCTCACCGCGCCCCATTCATCCCCCCCCGCCCCATTCATCCCCCCCCGCCCCATTCATCCCCCCCTTCATTCATCCCGCCGTTCTGCGCATGCGCCCTTTCCTCCCTCCTCCCCCCCCCCCCCCGCTTTTTTTTTCCCCGGCCGGATTTTATGAATGGGACATTGACGTCAATGGAGACCCCCCCTCCCACCACGTGGGCTCCCCCCCCGCCTATAAAGGGCGCTGTCCAGGGTGCTGAAGGGCGAGACGCCGCCGAGCAGCTACCGGGGACCCCCCCTCCTTTTTCGGGACTCCCGCCTTTTTCGGGGACCCCCCCCGACCTCACCGAGACACCCCCCCCCACCCTTCACCAGCCTCCCCCCCCCCATCTCATCAGGCCCCCCCTACACACCTTCATCCTCCCTCCCCCCAGGACCCAGCCGTCCCCCCCCCAGCCTGGAAGAGCGGGGGGGGTGAAGGGAGACAACCCCCCCCGACCCGGAACAGGCGAGACCCCCCCCGCTACGGAACTGGTAAATACCCCATGACCCCCACCTCCGCCGGGTATCGTTTGAGGGGGGATATTTTTTTGGGGGGGGGGGGGGGTAGGTGGGAGGGGTGTCCCCACCGCCAAAAAAAATGGGGGTTTTGGGGGTGTGTGAAAAGGGGCTGGGGGGTTTGGGATGCGGGGGAGGGAGAGACAAAGGGGGGGGGTGGAAGGTGGTGGGGGGGGGGGGGTGTGTGCGGGGGTGTTCCTTTGCGGGGGGGGTGTGTGTGTGCGCGCACAAGTGTTCCATGTGGGGGGTGGTGTGTGTGTGGGTGTGTTCCGTGGGGGTGTGTGTTTTGGGGGGGGGGTGCGTGGGTGTTCCCGGGTTGGGGGGGGGGGGGGGGGGTACGGCGTGTGGGTGTGAGTGTGCACACGCGTGTGTGTGTGTGTTCTTGGGGGTGTGTGTATGTGTGTTCCCTGGGGGGCGTTGTGTGTACTTGTGGGGGTGTTCCCTCTGTGTGTGTGTGTGTGTTCCTTGCGGGGGGGGGGGGGGGTGTGTGCACGCGTGGGGTGTGTTCCCTCTGTGTGTGTGTCCCGGAGTGTGCACACACGTGTGTGTGCGTGTGTCACCCTGGTGGTCGCGTGCACCTGTGTTCCCTGGGGGGGCTGCGTGGGGGTGTGTGTGTGTGTGTGCACACGTGTGTGTTCCCGGGGGGGGGGAGGGGGGGGTTGTGTGTCACCCTGGTGAGTGCACACACGTGTGTGCGTGTTCCCTGGGGGGGGTGTGTGCGCACGTCCCCTGGGGGGGTGCACACGTGTGTGAGCTGGGGCGGGGGGAGTGTGTGTGTGTGTGTCTCACCCTGGTGAGTGCGCACACATGTGTGCGTGTTCCCTGGGGGGGTGTGGGTGTGGGTGTGCGTGCACGTTCCCTGGGGGGGGGGGGGGGTGCACACGTGTGTGAGCTCTGTGTGTGTGTGTGTGTGTGTGTGTGTGTGTGTGTGTGTGTGTGTGTGTGTGTGTCACCGCCCACACCCGCGTGTTCGTGGTGCGTGTGTGACGCGTGTACGTGCCTTGGACACGAAAAATCCTCCCCCCCCCCTCCAGTCACTGCATCAACCAGCACCGGGGGGCTTGGGGTGTCCCTGGGGGACACGGGGGACATGAGGGGGTCCTGGGGGGGGACATGGAGGGGGGGGGGACATGAGGCGGGGTGGTCCCTGGGGGACACGGGAGGGACATTGAGGACATGGAGGAAGGACTTGGGGGGGACATGCGGGTCCCAGGGGTACACTGGGTACATGGCGGGGGGGGGACACAAATGGTTGACATTGTGGACATGGGGGGACAGGGGCAGGGGGTCCCTGGGGGACATGGGGGCCTAGGGAGGTCTCGGGGGGACGTGGGGGGGGGGACACACTGGGGACATGGGAGGGGACACTGCGGGGCGGGGGGGAGGAGGGAGTCCCAGGGAGACATGGCGGGGGGGGGATGGAGGGTGGGACGTGAGGGACATGGGGGGGGACATTGGCAGGGGGTGCCTGGGGGACTATAGGGGGGACACGGGGGGGGACATGGAGGGACGTGAGGGGTCCTGGGGGGGGGACATGGGAGGGGGCAGTCCCCTGGGGGACATGGCTTGGGTGGCAGCCATGGGGATGTTGGGGGGGGGGGGTGACCCCCAAAGTTGGGGGTTAGTGTTCCCCCCCCCCCAACCCAATGTCCCCAATGTCCCCCCCCCCCCCAGGCCACCATGCCCCCACCGCGCCCCCTCCGCAGCGCCGCCCTCCTCCTCTCCATCAGCCTCTTGGTCCAAAGTCGGCCCCAAACATCCCCTCGGCCCCCCACCGACCCCCACAAAGGACTGGGAAGTCCCAGTCCCTTCCCACCCCCCCCACCCGCCGCCGCCGCCGCCCCCCATCTCAGCTTGACCAAACGTTCTACCGCCCCCTTGGGTCACCACAACGAGGTCTTGAAGGACCTGGAAGAACTTGGACGTCTCCGAGCCGAAGCCAAAAGGGATCGGGAACGGGATCGGGAACGGGAACGGGATCGGGGTTGGCCAAGTTCGAGGCAACTTCGGCAACAGCAAAGTTTGGAACATCGTCTGTTGGAAAGACGCTACGAAGAGTTGGCCGAAAGCCGACGGCAAGCGGAAGCGGCACGAAAAGCGGCGGCCGAAGAAGAACGTTTGGCCGATTTAGCATCCGATCTTCTACTCCGGTATCTTCTCCGTGGGCCCGGAGCCGCCGTTGCTGAGGATAAAAGATCGGAAGAAGAGGAAGAGGAAGAAGACGACGGTGATGGGATCCCATCAGACGTCGAGGATGGGTTGGATATCAACGGGGGGTTGGAAGGAGACGGGTTGGAGGTCACCGGGGGATTTGAGGGCGACGGGTTGGAGGTCAACGGGGGTTTTGAAGGCAACGAGGGCTTGGAGGACAACCAGGATTTGAAGGTCAATGGGGGCTTGAAGGTCAATGGGGGCTTTGGAGGCAACCGGGGCTTGAAGGTCAATGGGGTCTTTGGAGGCACTGGGAGTTTGAAGGTCAACAGAGGCTTCAAGGGCAATGATGGCTTCAAGGTCAATGGTGGCTTCAAGGGCAACGATGGCTTCAAGGGCAACGGTGGCTTTGAAGGCAATGGGGGCTTGGAGGACAACGGGGACTTCAAGGTCAATGACGGCTTTGAGGGCAACGATGGCTTTGAAGGCAACGGGGGCTTGGAAGACAACGAGATCCTTCCACGGGGGAACGAGATCCTTCCACGGGGCAACGAGATCCTACCAAGGGGCAACGAGATCCTTCCACGGGGCAACGAGATCCTTCCAAGAGGCAACGAGATCCTTCCAAGGGGCAACAACGAGATCCTACCAAGGGGCAATGAGGTCCCAGAGGGTGGCAACGAGATTCCGGAAGGTTCCGAGGAGATGCCACCCCAGGATCCGGCCGAGGTGGACGACCTTGACCCCAGTACCATCGACCAGTTGATCGAGCTTTCCAGTAAACTCCACTTACCGGCCGACGACGTGGTGGACATCATCCACGACGTGGAACAGAAACGCAAGATGGAAGCCACCGTGGGGGCCCCCCCCCGCCTCATCCATCCCCCCCGGCCCCGAATTCGCCCTTTACCCGTTTCCGAACGTTTTTCGGGTCGGACTTTCCTGCCCTTCCCCCGCCGCCCCCCCCCACCTCTACGGGATCGGGAGCTGCAGAAGTATCTGGAGAGGGTTTTGGGGGGCCCCCCCCGGGGTTACCCGTGATGGGGGGGACGACACAATAATTCCCTCCCGCCCCCCCCCCGGTATCCCCTCCACCCCATCCTGCCTGCTCGGATGTCCCCGCCCCATCCTGGGGCCACCAGTTTGGTCCTCCCAGTTCTCCCAGTTCCTACTGTAGACCCCCCAGCCTCGAGTCCCCTGGTCCCCCCCTCTTCAGACCCAGAGCCCCCCCTCCCCGCCTCAAGTTTCAGCTCCAGTCTCCCAGTTCCCTCCCAGTTCCCCCAGTCCCTCCAGTCCAAGCTCCAGTCTCCCAGTTCCTTCCCAGTCCCAGCTCCAGTCCCCCAGAACCCACCCAGTTCCCTCCCAGTTCCCCCAGTCCCACTTCCAGTCCCCCAGTTCCCTCCCAGTTCCCTCCCAGTTCCCCCAGTCCCACTTCCAGTCCCCCAGCTCCCTCCCAGTTCCCGCTCCAGTCTCCCAGTTCCCTCCCAGTTCCCCCCCCTCTTCAGCCCCAGTTCCCTCCCAGTTCCCCCAGTTCCAGCTCCAGTCCCCCCAGAGCCCCCCCCAGTTCCCCCAGTCCCACTTCCAGTCCCCCAGTTCCCTCCCAGTTCCCACTCCAGTCTCCCAATTCCCTCCCAGTTCCCCCAGTTCCAGCTCCCGTCCCCCCATTCCCTCCCAGTTCCCCCCCCTCTTCAGCCCCAGTTCCCTCCCAGTCCCCCCAGTCCCAACTCCAGTCTCCCAGTTCCCCCTCCTCCAGCCCCAGAGCCCCCCCCAATCCCATCTCCCCCCCCCGGCCCCGAGTCCCCCCCCCTCAACCCCACCACCAGCTCCCAGTCCCTCCCAGTACTCCATATCCCACCCCCCCCGCCCCGACCCCCGCCGCTGCCGTGTCCCCCCCCTTCACGGGGGGGGGGGTGGGTGTAAATAACCCCCCAATCACTAATTTTGCTAACGAATAAAAGCGACTATTTTAGTACGAGTTACTCTCATTATTGGGGGGCCCCCCTGCCCCCCCCCCGCATTAGCCCCCCCCCCCCGGGGTAAATTACCCCCCCCCCCGAGGGTAAATTACCCCCTCCGAGGGGTAAATTCCCTCCCCTCCAGGGGTAAACTGCCCCCTCAGGGACTAGATTTCCCTCCTAAGGGGGTAAAATGCCCCCCCGGGGTAAATTACCCCCCCCAGGTGTAAAATAGACCCCCTCAGGGGTGAATAGACCCCCCCCCAAGTAGTGAAATTCCCGCCCACCCCCCCCCCGGGTCTAAACTGCCCCCCCAAGGAGTGAATAGACCCCCCCTCCAAGGGGTGAAATGTCCCCCCCGCGGTGTAAATCGACCCCCCAAGGGGTAAAGCGCCCCCCCCCCAAGTGGTAAATCACCCCCCCAAGGGGGAAAATGCTCCCCCCCCCCAAAAGCACCAAGCACAGTGTGAGTCTCCGCAGGCTTTATTCCAAAGGGGGGGGTGCGGTCCCTTGAGTGGGGGGCGGGGGGGGCCAGAAAAAAAGTGTGGGGGGGACACCCTGTGCCCCCCCCCCCCCCCGCCCCCAGCACCCCGAAAGGGGGCTCGGTTTGGAACGGGGGGGGGGGGGGGCACCCATTTGTGGACCCCCTAAATAACCAGAGGGTACAGGGATGTCCCCAACCACGATGGGGGGGGGGGGGGGGGGGCACAGGGACCCAGCGGAGTTGCCCACCCCCCCCACCAAAAAAAAATAGCCGCCCCCCCCCCGAGCCCTCCCCCCCATATGTGTGTATATATATATATTTACAGTTTGGGGGGGCCATGGGGGTCCCCCCCTCCCCGTCGTCATCTCCAGGGTGCGATTGGTCCCATGTGGCTGCATGGGGGGGGGGCCCCCTCTTAATTTGGGGTGCCCCCCCATTTTCTTTTTTTTGGGGGGGGGGGCTATGCCAGCCCCATCTCCTCCAACACGCTGCGGGGTGACTCGTCCTCCTGGGGGGGGGGAGACACAAAGATGGGTCAGGGGTTGGGGGCACAAAGGGGAGACACCCCCCCACCCCCCCAACCACCACCAAAATACAGGGGGGTCCCCGGGGGGGGGGTACAAAGGGGAGACCCTCCCCAAAACACACGGCGGGGGGGGGGGGGTCGCCTGGGGGGGGGACAAAGGTGAGACAACGCCAAAAACACACGGGGGGGGGAGCCCTTGTGGGGGCCACAAAGGGGAGACACCCCCCCCCCCAAAACATACTGGGGGGAGTTCTGGGGGGGGGGGGGGACACACACAAAAGGGAGACACACCCCCCCCCCAAAATATACAGGGGGGGGGCCCTAAATATGGGGCTTGGGGTGACGCCACCCACCTATGGTGGCGGGGGGGGCACAAAGGGGGTTCCCCCCACTGGTTGGGGGGGGTTGTGTTTGGTGACTGGGGGGCGGGGGGGGGGGGGTCCCATCAGTGGCCCACGTGCCACGTGGTGGTGGTGGGGGGGGGTGTGACATTGGTGGCCCACGTGCCACGCGGAGTGGGGGGGGGCACACACACACACCGACGACACTGCGGAGCCGGTGACTCATTTCCCTGCACCAGCCACCCGCAGTGGCCCCCCCCGCCCCCCCCACCTCCCCCCCCCCCCCCCCCGCGACCTGCTGCAGCACAAGTTGGGGGGGGGGGGGTGTGTGTGTGTCTGCAGTTTTGGGGGGGGGGGCTGTGTGACAATTTTTAGGGGGGGGGGGGGCTGAGTCACAGTGAGTCACAATTTGGGGGGGGGCTGGGACAGTTTAGAGGGGGGCTGCGTCACGATTTGGGGGGGGTTTGACTCACAATTTGGGGGGGGCTGCGTCAATTTGGGGGGGCTGAGTCACACTTCGGGGGGGCTGCGACGGTTTTGGGGGGGGGCTCTGTGACAGTTTGGGGGGGGATTGTTGCATGGGGGGGGTCTGTCACAGTTTGGGGGAGCTGAGTCGCACTTTGGGGGGGGCTGGGACAGTTTGGGGGGGCTGCGTCACAATTTGGGGGGTTGAGTCACAGTTTGGGGGGGCTGCGTCACACTTTGGGGGGGCTGTGTCACAATTTGGGGGGGGCTGTGGCAGTTTGGGGGGGGCTGGAGGGATGGGGGGGGCCCAAGAAGGTCTTTTTTTGGGGAAAAAAGGGATATAACCTGGGTGGGGGGAGGGACACAGGACATTGGGGGTGGGAGATTCAGGGGAGTTGGGGGGCTGGGGGGGGGGGCAGGACCCTATAGGGATATTAGGGGTCCATAGGGGACTTTGGGGGGGTACCAGGACCCCGGGGAGGGGTCTATAGGGCTATAGGGGTCCATAGGGGACTTGGGGGGGGGGGCACCATGACCCTATGGGGGGGGTCTATAGGGCTATTAGGGGTCTATAGGGGACCTTGGGAGGTCTTTGACCCCACTGGGGGGTATCAGGGGTACCAGGACCTTATGGGGGGGTCTATAGGGGTCCATAGGGGACTTTGGGGGGGGGGGGGTTCTGGGGCTCCATGGGGGGGTCTATAGGGGTGTTAGGGGTCCGTAGGGGACTTTGGGAGATGTTTGACCCCATGGGGGATCCATAGGGGACTTTGGGGGGGTACCAGAACCCCGGGGAGGGGTCTATAGGGCTATAGGGGTCCATAGAGGACTTGGGGGGGGGGGGCACCATGACCCTATGGGGGGTCTATAGGGCTATTAGGGGTCTATAGGGGACCTTGGGAGGTCTTTGGCCCCATTTGGGGGGGGGTATTAGGGGTCCATAAGGGAGTGTGGGGGGTACCAGGACCCCATGGGGGGCGGGTCTATAGGGCTATAGGGGTCCATCGGGGACTTTGGGGGGGGGTCTACAGGGATACCCCTGTAGGGGATCTTGGGAGGCCTTTGGCCCCACTGGGAGGTATCAGGGGTACCAGAACCCTATGGGGGGGTCTATAGGGCTATAGGAGTCCATAGGGGACTTTGGGGGGGGGTCCTGGGGCTCCATGGGGGGGGTCTATAGGGGTGTTAGGGGTCCATAGGGGACTTTGGGAGATGTTTGGCCCCATGGAAGGTCCACAGGGGACTTGGGGGGGTACCAGGACCCCATGGCAGGGGGGTCCATAGGGGACTTTCGGGGCGGGAACCATGACCCTATGGGGGGTCTACAGGGGTATTATGGGTCTATAGGCAACCTTGGGAGGTCTTTGGCCCCACTGGGGGGTATCAGGGGTACCAGAACCCTATGGGGAGGTACCAGGACCCCATGGGGGGGGCGTCTATAGGGCTATAGGGGTCCACAGGAGACTTGGACTTGGGGGGGGGGGGGACCATGACCTTATGGGGGGTCTACAGGGCTATTAGGGGTCTATAGGGGACCTTGGGAGGTCTTTGGCCCCATTGGGGGGCATCAGGGGTACCAGGACCCTATGGGGGGGGTCTATAGGGCTATAGGGGTCCATAGGGGACTTTGGGGGGGGGGGGTCCTGGGGCTCCATGGGGGGATCTATAGGGCTATAGGGGTCCATAGGTGACTTTTTCGGCGGGTCCCATGATCCTACAGAGCTCTACAGGGCTATTAGGGGTCTACAGGGGACCTTGGGAGATCTTTGACCCGATCTGGGGGGGGTAAATAAGGGTTGATGCGGGAATATGGGGGGTACCAGGACCCCATGGGGGGGTCTCTAGGGCCATAGGGGTCCATAGGGGACTCTGGTCGCCGGGGGGGGGTGTCCCCTCACCTCCTGCAGCAGATCCGCCTGCTCGATGGCCTTCAGGACGCTCTTCTTGGAGGTGTCCTGGATCTCCCCCCCCATCACAAACTCATCCAGGATGAAGTAAGCCTTCTCGAAGTTGAAGATGATGTCCAGCTCGCAGACCTACATGGTGGGGGCGGGGGGAAGGCACAACATACCGTCATCCGGGGGGGGGGGGCCGCCCAACCCCCCTCCCCCCTCCTCGTTAGCGGCTAAGCCTGATTATCCTCGTTAGCGCTGGTGCTAAGCGGCTCCCAACAGGGATTAAGGCGGTGGAGTTAATGGGATTGAGGTGGATTAAGGTGGCCTTTGGTGGCCCCGTGCCCACAGCGTGGAGTTGCGGGGGAGGGGCATGACTGTGGCATAGGTCTGGGGGTGGGACCCATAACCATGATATGGAGCTGGGGGGAAGCTGGGGAGGGATCTTGGGGGGGTCCCGCATCCATGGTATGGACTTGGGGATCCTCATGACCATGGTATGGAGATGGTGGTGGCCCCATTCCCATGTTACAGGCCTGGGGAGGGACGGGGGGACATAAACATGGTATGGACCCGGGGGGGGCCCTAACCATGGTATGGACCCTGGGGGGGGGGACCTTGGGGGGCGTCCCACACCCACGGTATAGACTTGGGGATCCTCATGACCATGGTATGGAGATGGTGCTGGCCCTACAGTGGCCCCATATTCATGGTAGGGATCTGGAGGTGGCCCCATTCCCAGGTTAGGGGTCTGTGGGGGTCCCGTGCCCGTAGTATTGGCCTTGCGGGGGGGGGGGGGGCATAACCATGGTATGGACCTCGGAGGGACCTTGGAGGAGTCCCACGGCCATGGTACGGACCTGGGGATCCTCATGACCATGGTATGGAGATGGTGGTGGCCCCATACTCATGGTATCGACCTGGGGGGGCTCTGTGACCCTCTTATGGACCTTGAGGTGGCCCCATGCCCACACCCATAGCTTTGGGGTGACCTTCAGATGTCCCAAGTACCTACAGTGTGCCCCTGGGGTGGCCCTAGCACCCATAGCATTGCCCCAGGGTGGCTTTGGGGTGACCTCAGGATGGCCAAGCACCCACAGCATGGCCCTGAGGTGGCCCTGGTGGCCCTGGGGTGGCCCTAGAACCTATTGCATTGCTCCAAAGTGGCTTTTAGGTGACCTCAGGATGGCCAAGCACCCACAGCATGGCCCTGAGGTGGCCCTGGTGGCCCTAGCACCTATGACATTGCCCCAAGGTGGCTTTTAGGTGACCTCAGGATGGCCAAGCACCCACAGCATGGCCCTGAGGTGGCCCTGGTGGACCTGGGGTGGCCCTAGCACCCATAGCATTGCCCCAGGGTGGCTTTGGGGTGACCTCAGGATGGCCAAGCACCCACAGCATGGCCCTGAGGTGGCCCTAGAACCTATTGCACTGCCCCAAGGTGGCTTTTAGGTGACCTCAGGATGGCCAAGCACCCACAGCATGGCCCTTGGGTGGCCCTGGGTGGCCTTAGCACCTATAACATTGCCCCAAGGTGGCTTTTAGGTGACCTCAGGATGGCCAAGCACCCACAGCATGACCCTGGGGTGGCCCCAGCACCCCCATGTCACCCCCCAGGTTGTCCCCAAACCCTCTAGTGACCACTCACGCTGCCAAAGTACTTGTCGAGCAGCTCGACGTAGCGGTGGATCAGCTCCAGCGTGATGAGCTCGTTGTCCTGCCCTTCGATGGCGCAGCAGAAGTAGAGGCTGGCGTACCTGGGGAGGGGGGGGCGACAATGACAAAACGGAGCGGGGAGGGGACACACGCACCCCAAAACCCATCGGAGAAAGGCGGGGGGGACGCATCAACGAGCTCCCCCCAAACGTGGCGAGTTACGGCCGTACCCACCTCGCTCGCCCCACAAGGTTGGTCGTACCTTAACGGGGGGGACCTTGGGGATGTTGCTGGGGGGGGGGGAGGTGGGGTGGGGTGGGGTGGGGGTGGGAGGGGAGGGGACAGGAGCGTCACCTCTTGTAGACGACTTTGAGGTCCCTCCACTCCAGGAAGCTGCACATCTTGGGTTTGCGGGCCAAGACCACCTGCATCAGCTCCCTCACCATCTTCTTCTTGTCCTTGTCGGCGGTGGCCAGGTACCACTTCTGGAGGCGCAGTTTGCCTTGGCGGCTGAAGAGCAGCATGAACCGCATCTGGGGACAGGGAGAGGGTCAGCGGGGGGGGGTGGGGGGGAGGACACGGGACAAGGAAGGGGGACACGCAGGGGGACAAGGAGGGGGACGTGGCGCAGGTCAGCGTGGGGTTTGGGGCCAGGGCGGGCAGAGGGAACGAGGGGATGGTGTGGAAGGGTCGGCGTGGGGACGAGGGGACAGAGTTGGGGGGCAGGATGGGGACGGGGCATGGGGGGGCGGTCAGTGTGGGGTTGGGGACAGGGAATGGGGGGGCCAGGAGAGGGACAGGGCAGGGAGAGACATGGGGGGGCCAGTGTGGGGACAGGGAAGGGGGGACAGGGCATGGGGGGGACGTGGGGTGGGTCATGGTGGATCAGGGGGGCAGCATAAGGGGACATGGGGGGGGCCAGTGTGGGGTTGGGGACAGGGAATAGGGAGGACAGGAGGGGGACAGGGCATGGGGGGGGTCAGTGTGGGGTTGGGGACAGGGAATGGGGGGGACAGGAGAGGGACAGGGCAGGGAGAGACATGGGGGGGCCAGGGTGGGGACAGGGAAGGGGGGACAGGGCATGGGGGGGACGTGGGGTGGGTCATGGTGGATCGGGGGGCAGCATAAGGGGACATGGGGGGGGGCCAGTGTGGGGTTGGGGACAGGGAATGGGGAGGACAGGAGGGGGACAGGGCAGGGAGAGACATGGGGGGGCCAGGGTGGGGACAGGGAAGGGGGGACAGGGCATGGGGGGGACGTGGGGTGGGTCATGGTGGATCGGGGGGCAGCATAAGGGGACATGGGGGGGGCCAGTGTGGGGTTGGGGACAGGGAATGGCGGGGACAGGAGGGGGACAGGGCATGGGGGGGGTCAGCGTGGGGTTGGGGACAGGGAATGGGGGGGACAGGAGGGGGGGACAGGGCAGGGGGAGACATGGGGGGGCCAGTGTGGGGACAGGGAAGGGGGGACAGGGCATGGGGGGGACGTGGGGTGGGTCATGGTGGATCAGGGGGGCAGCATAAGGGGACATGGGGGGGGCCAGTGTGGGGTTGGGGACAGGGAATAGGGAGGGCAGGAGGGGGACAGGGCATGGGGGGGGTCAGTGTGGGGTTGGGGACAGGGAATGCGGGGGGGCCAGGAGGGGGCCAGGGCAGGGGGAGACATGGGGGGGCCAGTGTGGGGACAGGGAAGAGGGGACAGGGCAGGGGGGGACGTGGGGCAGGTCAGCGTGGGGTTGGGGACAGGGAATGGGGGGGGGATGTGGGGGGGTCAGCGTGGGAACAGGGGGACAGGACAGGGGGTACAGGAAGGGGACAGGGCACGGGGGGGACGTGGGGTGGGTCATGGTGGATCAGGGGGGCAGCATAAGGGGACATGGGGGGGGGCCAGTGTGGGGTTGGGGACAGGGAATGGGGGGGACAGGGCAAGGAGAGACATGGGGGGGCCAGTGTGGGGACAGGGAAGGGGGGACAGGGCATGGGGGGGACGTGGGGTGGGTCATGGTGGATCAGGGGGGCAGCATAAGGGGACATGGGGGGGGCCAGTGTGGGGTTGGGGACAGGGAATAGGGAGGACAGGAGGGGGACAGGGCATGGGGGGGGTCAGTGTGGGGTTGGGGACAGGGAATGGGGGGGACAGGAGAGGGACAGGGCAGGGAGAGACATGGGGGGGCCAGGGTGGGGACAGGGAAGGGGGGACAGGGCATGGGGGGGACGTGGGGCAGGTCAGCATGGGGTTGGGGACAGGGAATGGGGGGGGACGTGGGGGGGTCAGCGTGGGAACAGGGGGACAGGACAGGGGGTACAGGAAGGGGACAGGGCATGGGGGGGACGTGGGGTGGGTCATGGTGGATCAGGGGGGCAGCATAAGGGGACATGGGGGGGGCCAGTGTGGGGTTGGGGACAGGGAATGGGGAGGACAGGAGGGGGACAGGGCATGGGGGGGGTCAGCGTGGGGTTGGGGACAGGGAATGCGGGGGGGGCCAGGAGGGGGACAGGGCAGGGGGAGACATGGGGGGGCCAGTGTGGGGACAGGGAAGAGGGGACAGGGCAGGGGGGGACGTGGGGCAGGTCAGCGTGGGGTTGGGGACAGGGAATGGGGGGGGGATGTGGGGGGGTCAGCGTGGGAACAGGGGGACAGGACAGGGGGTACAGGAAGGGGACAGGGCACGGGGGGGACGTGGGGTGGGTCATGGTGGATCAGGGGGGCAGCATAAGGGGACATGGGGGGGGCCAGTGTGGGGTTGGGGACAGGGAATGGGGGGGACAGGGCAAGGAGAGACATGGGGGGGCCAGTGTGGGGACAGGGAAAGGGGGACAGGGCATGGGGGGGACGTGGGGTGGGTCATGGTGGATCAGGGGGGCAGCATAAGGGGACATGGGGGGGGCCAGTGTGGGGTTGGGGACAGGGAATAGGGAGGGCAGGAGGGGGACAGGGCATGGGGGGGGTCAGTGTGGGGTTGGGGACAGGGAATGCGGGGGGGCCAGGAGGGGGCCAGGGCAGGGGGAGACATGGGGGGGCCAGTGTGGGGACAGGGAAGGGGGGACAGGGCATGGGGGGGATGTGGGGTGGATCATGGTGGATCAGGGGGGCAGCATAAGGGGACATGGGGGGGGCCAGTGTGGGGTTGGGGACAGGGAATGGGGAGGACAGGAGGGGGACAGGGCATGGGGGGGGGTCAGCGTGGGGTTGGGGACAGGGAATGTGGGGGGGCCAGGAGGGGGCCAGGGCAGGGGGAGACACGGGGGGGCCAGGGTGGGGACAGGGAAGAGGGGACAGGGCAGGGGGGGACGTGGGGCAGGTCAGCGTGGGGTTGGGGACAGGGAACGGGGGGGGACGTGGGGGGGGTCAGCGTGGGGACAGGGGGACAGGCCATGGGGGGACACGAGGAGGTCAGTGTGGGGTTTGGGGACAGGGCGGGGGGGGGGGGGGGGACACGACAGGATGGGGACAGGCCATGGGGTGACACTGGGGGGGGGGGTCACCGTGGGGCTGGGGGGGGTCACCGTGGGGCTGGGGGGGGTCACCGTGGGGCTGGGGACAGGACATGGGGGGGGGGGGGGGTGTGTGTGTCAGCCTGGGGACCCGGGGCCACACCATGGGGGGGGGCTGTTGAGGACATAGGACAGGGTCAGAGGTCAGAGGTCAGGCCCGAATAGATCCCCCCCTCGTTCCCCCCCGCCCTCACGTGACACACCCCCCCCCCCCCCCACGTGACACCCCCGTTCTTCCTCCTTCCTCCCCCGGTAAGTGCCGTGCTCCCCACTCACCATAGCGCCGGGTCCCGGTGCCGGGGACCGGGGGGACACCGGGGGGACGGACCGGGGGAGGGGGGGGTCCGGTCCCGGGGGTCGGGGCTGGGCCGTTCTCCGCCTCCCGCCAGGCCCGGCCTCACCGCGCAGGCGCCGCCGCTTCCGGGAGAGGGGGGGGGGGGGCCTGGTCGCCGGGGCAACGAGAGGAGGAGCTTCCGGTGGAGGGGGGCGGGGCCCGGTCGCCAGGGCAACGGGAGAGGAGTTTCCGGGAGGGGCGGGGCCATGTCGCCGGGGCAACGGGGGGAGGAGCTTCAGGGTGGGGCGGGGCTTTGTCGCCGTGGCAACGAGGGAGCGCGGCGAGACTCCCTAGCAACGGGGGGGGGGGGTGTGTGTGTCGTGTGTGTGTCGTGTGTTTCCATGGCAACGGAGGGGGTTACCGTGGCGACGGGGGTTGTAACCTCCATGGTGACCGAAGGGGCGGGTTCTGTCGCCATGGCAACCTGGAGGGAGGCGGGGAGGGACTCCCGTCTCCATAGTAACGGGACAACCGATGGGGAGGGGGGGGCGTTGCCATGGAGGTGGTGCGTTTCCATGGAGACAGACACACAAACCCCCCCCCCCGGGAGTCCGTTGCCATGGTGACGATGGGGGTGGAGGGGCAGATTTTGGGGAGAAACGGGGCAGTTTGGGGTCAGTGGGGGCAGATTTTGGGGTGAAATGGGTGTAACTTGGGGTCCCTGGGACAGTTTCGGGGTAAAATGGGGCAGTTTCGGGTTGGTGGGGGCAGCTTTGGGGTGAAATGGGGAAATGGGGCAGTTTGAGGTCACTGGGGGCAGATTTTGGGGTGAAATGGGGGTAAATTAGGGTTCGAGGGGGGCTGTTTTGGGGGTGACGGGGACACCCCACTGGGACATGGGGTTGACCCCCAACGCCATGACGCGATGGATGACATCATCACCAGGACATGGAGGCTGACCCCCAATACTGTGACACGATGGATGACATCATCACTAGGACATGGGGGTTGACCCCCAACGTCATGACGCAATGGATGACATCATCACCAGAACATGGGGGTTGACCCCCCCAACACCGTGATGCGTTGGATGACATCATCACCAGGACACGGTGAATGATGTCATCACCAGGACACGACGCTTGACCCCCAACGCCATGACGCGATGGATGACATCATCACCAGGACGTGGGGGTTGACACACCCCCCCCCCAAATATATTACTCTCTCCAATAAATTACAGCTCTCCCCAGCCCCACATGGCCCCAACATGGCCCCATGGAGGGCCCAACCCGCCGTGGGGCCGACCCCGCTGTGGGGCCGACCCCGCCGTGGGGCGCTCAGGGTTCCGTCACCTGTCCCACGAAGAGGATGGCGCCTGTGGGGGGGGAGAGGGGTCAGGGAGCCCCCCCGGACCCACATCCATGGTGCACAGAGGCCCCAAACCAACATCCGTGGGGCACAGACCCACCCCCCCACCCCCCAAGACCCACATTCATGGGTCATGGACACCCCCGAACCCAAATCCATGGGGCACAGAACCCCCTCCCCCCCAAATGCACATCCACATGGCATGGAACCCCCAGAACCCACATCCATGGGACATGAAGTCCCCCAACCCAAATCTATGGGGCACAAAGCCCCCCCCAAGCCCCCCATCCGTGGGTCATTGACACCCCCAAACCCACATCCATGGGGCAGGGAGCCCCCCCAAACCCAAATCCATGGGGCACGGAGCCCCTAAATCCACATCCGCGAGGCATCAGTCTTCCTGAGACCCCCATCCACGAGTCCCGGGTCATGAGCCCCCCCCACCCAGCCCCACAAGTGCCCTCCCACCCCCACCCCATACCAGTGGGGTTGTGGCGCAGGAGGAAGAGGAAGGGCCGATCCAGGAGGATTTCCAGAGGCGCCATGCGGGAGTAGACGATGGCGGCTGCAGGGGGGAGGGGGACAGAGCTGTGAGGACCCCCCCATCACCCCCATTCCCAAGGGACCCAGGCGTCCGGGCACCCATCACCCCCATTCCCAAGGGACCCAGGCGTCCGGGCACCCCAATTCCCAAGGGACCCAGGTGTCTGAGCACCCATCACCCCCATTCCCAGGGGACCCAGGTGTCCGAGCACCCATCACCCCCATTCCCAAGGGACCCAGGTGTCTGGGCACCCCAATTCCCAAGGGACCCAGGTGTCCGAGCACCCATCACCCCTATTCCCAAGGGATCCAGGTGTCCGGGCACCCCAATTCCCAACGGACCCAGGTGTCCGAGCACCCAGCACCCCAATTCCCTAGGGACGCAGGTGTCTGAGCACCCATCACCCCCATTCCCTAGGGATCCAGGCGTCTGAGCACCCATCACCCCCATTCCCAGGGGACCTGGGCATCCGGGCACCCCAATTCCCAACAGACCCAGGTGTCCGAGCACCCATCACCCCAGTTCCATAGGGATCCAGGCATACGAGCACCCAGCACTCCCATTCCCAAGGGATTCAGGCATCCGGGCACCCATCACTCCCATTCCCAGGGGACCCAGACGTCCGGTCACCCCCATTCCCAAGGGATCCAGGTGTCCGTGTCCCCTGGTGTCACTCACCGGTGCCCGATGCCACCTGGGTGCCGTTCTCCGTCACTTCCATCCTCACCTTCTGCAGGGCTTGGCCCAGGACAAGGGGCTCCTCAACTGGGGGGTGGGGTGGGGTTAGGGGTGACCCCAGGACACCCGGGTCCCCCCCAGCACCCACCTGGGGACAAGGATTTGGGGGGGGGGGGGTGTCCCTTTACCTGAGAGTGGGGTGAAGTCGGCGGCGTCGGGGTCAAAGAGGGCGCGGACCCCCAAGGACTTCAGGGGTGCTCGGAGGTCCCAGGTGGTCTCCAGGGAGAAGCTGGAGGGTGGGGAGGGGGGGGTGTCACCCAAGGGACCCAGGAGTCCGGGGGTCCCACCCATCACCTGCTCTCCACGCCCTCCCCCCCCCCCGCCGCTTCCCAAGGGACCCAGGCATCTGGGGGTCCCACCCAAATCCCCCCCAGCACCCAAGGGACCCAGGTGTCCCCCTTCCCAGGGGACCCAGGCGTCCGGGGGTCCCACCCAAATCCCCCCCAGCACCCAAGGGACCCAGGTGTCCCCCTTTCCAGGGGACCCAGGCGTCCGGGGGTCCCACCCAAATCCCCCCCAGCACCCAAGGGACCCAGGTGTCCCCCTTCCCAGGGGACCCAGGCGTCCGGGGGTCCCACCCAAATCCCCCCCAGCACCCAAGGGACCCAGGTGTCCCCCTTCCCAGGGGACCCAGGCGTCCGGGGGTCCCACCCAAATCCCCCCCAGCACCCAAGGGACCCAGGTGTCCCCCTTCCCTTGGGACCCAGGCATCCAGGGGTCCCACCCAAATCCCCCCCAGCACCCAAGGGACCCAGGTGTCCCCCTTCCCAGGGGACCCAGGCGTCCGGGGGTCCCACCCATCACTCCCGCCCCCCCCCCCCCCCCAGCACCCAAGGGACCCAGGTGTCCCCCTTCCCAGGGGACCCAGGCATCCAGGGGTCCCACCCAAATCCCCCCCAGCACCCAAGGGACCCAGGTGTCCCCCTTCCCAGGGGACCCAGGCATCCAGGGGTCCCACCCAAATCCCCCCCAGCACCCAAGGGACCCAGGTGTCCCCCTTCCCAGGGGACCCAGGTGTCCGGGGGTCCCACCCATCACTCCCGCCCCCCCCCCCCAGCACCCAAGGGACCCAGGCGTCCGGGCTCACCGGGGCAGGACGAGGACGCGGGGCGCGGGGCTCATGTTGGTGACCCAGGTGGTGACAAGTTGGGCGTCCAGGAGGCGGGTGAGGGTGACGATGGGGACGCCCCGCCAGAAGGGGGCCACCAGCAGCATGGCCACCTCCTCCCCGCTGTAGGGGACCTCCACCACCTCGTAGGGGACACCCTCCGGCGTCTCGAAGTCCCCTGGGGTGACATGGTGTCAGGGGGGGGGACCCAGACGTCCGGGAGATGGTGGGGCAGGGTGTGACACAGGGGACACAGGGTGACATGGGGGGACCCAGGCGTCTGGGTGCCGGGGTGGGTGACCAAGCAAGGTGACACAAGGGGACACAGGGTGACATGGGGGGACCCAGGTGTCTGGGAGATGGGATGGGGGGTCCAAGTAGGGTGACACAAGGGGACCCACGAGGGGACACAGGGGGACCCAGGGTGACAGGAGGGGACCCAGATGTCCGGCAGATGGGATGGGTGACCGAGTAGGGTGACATGGGGGGACCCAGGGTGACACAGGGGGAGACAGGTGTCCAGGTGCTGGGGTAGGGGTCCAAGCAGGGTGACACAGGGTGACATGAGGGGACCTAAGCGTCCAGGTGCTGGGGTGGGTGACCGAGTAGGGTGACATGGGGTGACACAGGGGACCCAGGGTGACATGAGGGGACCCAGATGTCCGGGAGATGGGGTGGGTGACCAGGTAGGGTGACATGGGGTGACGCAGAATGACATGGGGGGACCCAGGGTGACACAGGGGGACGCAGGTGACCAGGTGCTGGGGTAGGGCTCCAAGCAGGGTGACATGGTAGGACACGGGGTGACACAGGGGGACACAGGCATCTGGGAGATAGGGTAGGGTTCCAAGCAGGGTGACACAGGGTGACATGAGGAGACCTAAGCATCCAGGTGCTGGGGTGGGTGACCGAGTGGGGTGACATGGGGTGACACAGGGGACCCAGGTGTCCGGGGAGGGGTGTGTTTCTCACCGCAGTTGAACTTGGCCGTCTGTGCCATCATGGGGACGGTGACGACGGTGCCATCGCCCCTGTGGAAGGGCCGGGGCCGGGTGGCGGCGGGGGGGAAGGGGCTCAGCCAGGCACCCTTGAAGTAGACAGCGTTGGCCAACACCAGGCGGGTGTTGGCACCCACCGCGCCGGGGGGCAGCAGCCCCTGGATCAGCCCTGGGGGGACAAGGGCACCCGTCACCCCCATTCCCAAGGGACCCACTCGTCCGAGCACCCAACACTCCCATTCCCAAGGGACCCAGCTGTCTCAGCACCCATCGCCCCAATTCCATAGGGATCCAGGTGTCCGAGCACCCAACACCCCAATTCCCAAGGGATCCAGGTGTCTGAGCACCCATCGCCCTCATTCCCAAGGGATCCAGATGTCCGAGCACCCATCACCCCCATTCCCAAGGGACCCAGGCATCTGAGCACCCATCACCCCCATTCCCAAGGGATCCAGGTGTCTGAGCACCCATCACCCCCATTCCCAAGGGATCCAGACGTCCGAGCACCCAGTAACCCCATTCGCAAGGGACCCAGGAATCCGGGCACCCCAATTCCCAAGGGACCCAGGTGTCCTAGCACCCATCACCCCCATTCCCAAGGGACCTGGGCGTCCGGGCATCCCAATTCCCAAGGGACCCAGGTGTCTGAGCACCCATCACCCCAATTCCCTAGGGATCCAGATGTCCGAGCACCCATCACCCCCATTCCCAAGGGACCCAGGCATCCGAGCATCCAGCACCCCAATTCCCAAGGGATCCAGGTGTCTGAGCACCCATCACCCTCATTCCCAAGAGATACAGACGTCCGAGTGCCCATCACCCCCATTCCCAAGGGACCCAGGCATCTGAGCACCCATCACCCCCATTCCCAGGGGACCCAGGCATCTGAGCACCCAGCACTCCAATTCCCTAGGGATCTTAGGTGTCCGAGCACCCATCACCCCCATTCCCAAGGGATCCAGATGTCTGAGCGCCCATCACCCCCATTCCCAAGGGACCCAGGTGTCCAGGCACCCCAATTCCCAAGGGACCCAGGTGTCTGAGCACCCATCACCCCCATTCCCAGGGGATCCAGGTGTCCCAGCACCCATCACCCCCATTCCCAAGGGATCCAGGCGTCCGGGCACCCCAATTCCCAAGGGACCCAGGTGTCCTAGCACCCATCACCCCCATTCCCAAGGGACCTGGGCGTCCGGGCATCCCAATTCCCAAGGGACCCAGGTGTCTGAGCACCCATCACCCGAATTCCCTAGGGATCCAGATGTCCGAGCACCCATCACCCCCATTCCCAAGGGACCCAGGCATCCGAGCATCCAGCACCCCAATTCCCAAGGGATCCAGGTGTCTGAGCACCCATCGCCCTCATTCCCAAGGGATCCAGATGTCCGAGCGCCCATCACCCCCATTCCCAAGGGACCCAGGTGTCCAGGCACCCCAATTCCCTAGGGACCCAGGCATCTGAGCACCCATCACCCCCATTCCCAGGGGACCCAGGCATCTGAGCACCCAGCACTCCAATTCCCTAGGGATCTTAGGTGTCCGAGCACCCGTCACCCCCATTCCCAAGGGATCCAGATGTCTGAGCGCCCATCACCCCCATTCCCAAGGGACCCAGGTGTCCAGGCACCCCAATTCCCAAGGGACCCAGGTGTCTGAGCACCCATCACCCCAATTCCCAGGGGATCCAGGTGTCCCAGCACCCATCACCCCCATTCCCAAGGGATGCAGACGTCCGAGCACCCAGTACCCCCATGCCCAAGGGACCCAGGAATCCGGGCACCCCAATTCCCAAGGGACCCAGGTGTCCTAGCACCCATCGCCCCCATTCCCAAGGGACCTGGGCGTCCGGGCATCCCAATTCCCAAGGCACCCAGGTGTCTGAGCACCCATCATCCCAATTCCCTAGGGATCCAGATGTCCGAGCACCCATCACCCCCATTCCCAAGGGACCCAGGCATCTGAGCATCCAGCACCCCAATTCCCAAGGGATCCAGGTGTCTGAGCACCCATCGCCCTCATTCCCAAGGGATCCAGATGTCCGAGCGCCCATGACCCCCATTCCCAAGGGACCCAGGCATCTGAGCACCCATCACCCCCATTCCCAGGGGACCCAGGCATCTGAGCACCCAGCACTCCAATTCCCTAGGGATCTTAGGTGTCCGAGCACCCATCACCCCCATTCCCAAGGAATCCAGATGTCCGAGCACCCATCACCCCCATTCCCAAGGGACCCAGGTGTCCAGGCACCCCAATTCCCAAGGGACCCAGGTGTCTGAGCACCCATCACCCCCATTCCCAGGGGATCCAGGTGTCCCAGCACCCATCACCCCCATTCCCAAGGGATCCAGATGTCCGAGCACCCAGTACCCCCATTCCCAAGGGACCCAGGAATCCGGGCACCCCAATTCCCAAGGGACCCAGGTGTCCTAGCACCCATCGCCCCCATTCCCAAGGGACCTGGGCGTCCGGGCATCCCAATTCCCAAGGGACCCAGGTGTCTGAGCACCCATCACCCCCATTCCCAAGGGATCCAGATGTCCGAACACCCAGTACCCCCATTCCCAAGGGACCCAGGAATCCGGGCACCCCAATTCCCAAGGGACCCAGGTGTCTGAGCACCCAGCACCCCCATTCCCAGGGGATCCAGGTGTCCCAGCACCCATCACCCCCATTCCCAAGGGATCCAGACGTCCGAGCACCCAGTACCCCCATTCCCAAGGGACCCAGGAATCCGGGCACCCCAATTCCCAAGGGACCCAGGTGTCCTAGCACCCATCGCCCCCATTCCCAAGGGACCTGGGCGTCCGGGCATCCCAATTCCCAAGGGATCCAGGTGTCTGAGCACCCATCGCCCTCATTCCCAAGAGATCCAGACGTCCGAGTGCCCATCACCCCCATTCCCAAGGGACCCGGGCGTCTGAGCACCCCCATTCTCAGGGGACCCAGGCGTCTGGGCACCCATCACCCCCATTCCCAAGGGATCCAGGTTTCCGGGCCCCGAGGCTGCTCACCCTGCGTTTGCTCCTGCACCCAGGCGTCGAGGAGGGCGCGGGCACCCTCCCCCCGTTGGAAGTCCACCCTGGCCAGGCGTCGGGGGCCCAGGGCGCGGACGAAGCGGGAGACGAAGCCGGGGGTCAGCGTCACCCCCCGCCCCACAAAAAGTCCCTCGGCCACCGCCAGGAGGTGGCCGGGTCCCCTCAGCGCCCGGCGCAGCACCCGCAGCTCCGCCGCCACCCCTGGATCTGTGGGGTGGGGTGAGGAAACTGAGTCACGGCGTGGGGATGGGGAAACCCGTGGGAGACCCGGTGTGGGGCTGGGGACACCCGTGGGTGACCTGGTGTGGGGACACTCATGGGAGACCCGGCACGGGGGACACCCACGGGCGAGCTCGTATGGGGACAGGAATAGCCATGGGAGAACCAGTGTGGGGTTGGGGACATCTATGGGTCACCCGGTGTGAGGGACACCCATGGGAGACCCAGCGTGGGGTTGGGGACACCCATGGGTGACCCGGTGTGAGGGACACTCATGGGACACCCAGCGTGGAGTTGGGGGCACCCACGGATGACCTGGTGTGAGGATAGGGACCCCACAACCCACCCCACCATGGGGACAGGGACCCCAAGGTGTCCCCCATGAGGATGGAGACTCCCCACCCCCCCCACCATGGGGACAGGGACACCAAGGTGTCCACCATGAAGATGGAGACCTGACCATGGGGACAGAGACCCCACAACACACCCCACCATGGGGACAAGGACCCCCAAGGTGTCCCCCATGGGGATGGAGACCCCCCCACCCCCCCCACCATGGGGACAAGAACCTCACAACCCACCCCACCATGGGGACAAGGACCCCAGTGTGTCCCCCATGAGGTTGGAGACCCCAGCACCCACCCCACCATGGGGACAAGGACCCCAAGGTGTCCCCCATGGGGATGGAGACCCCACCAGGGGGACAAGGACCCCACAACCCACCCCACCATGGGCACAAGGACCCCCAAGGTGCCCACCATGAAGATGGAGACCCCACCATGGGGACAAGGACCCCCAAGGTGTCCCCCATGGGGATGGAGACCCCACCAGGGGGACAAGGACCCCACCACCCACCCCACCATGGGCACAAGGAACCCCAAGGTGTCCACCATGAAGATGGAGACCCCACCATGGGGACAAGGACCCCCAAGGTGTCCCCCATGGGGATGGAGACCCCACCAGGGGGACAAGGACCCCACCACCCACCCCACCATGGGGACAAGGACCCCCAAGGTGTCCCCCATGGGGATGGAGACCCCACCATGGGGACAAGGACCGCAGGGACCCTCACCGTTGATGCTGAAGCCCATGGCCGTCTCAAGCTGGTGACGGCCATGTCCAGCGGTGGCCAGTTGGAGGGCCACCAGCACGGCGGTGGCCCCGTGGGGGGCGAAGATGGCGTTGGTGTCCCCTCGGTGTCTCATCGCCTCCCGGAAGAGCCGCAGCCCAAAGTCGGTCACCAGCCGGGCCACCCGACCTGTCACTGGTGTCCCAGCACCCGCCAGGGCCACCCAGGCCAGGGCCACCAGGGCCACTGGGGCCACGCGCATCCTGAAAGGACCCAGGAGTCCGGGGGTCACCGAGGTGACCCTGATGGTGACCCCGGTGCTGGTCCCGGTACCAGTTTCAACCCCAATCCCAGTCCCGATGCTGGTTCCAATCCCAATCCCAGTCCTGGTCCACGTTCCAGTCCCGGTCTTGGTACTGGTCCCAGTCCCAATCCCAGTCCCAGTGCTGGTGCTAGCACTGGTCCCAGTTCTGGTACTGGTCCAGGTGCTGGTCCCCGTTCCTGTCCCATTCCCAGTGTTGGTCCCAGTCCTGGTGCTGATCCCAGTCCTGATACTGGTCTCAGTTCCCATTCGCAGTCCCGGCACTGGTCCCATTCCCAGTCCTCATGCTAGTCCCAGTCCCAATTCCAGTCCCAGTGCTGGTCCCAGTCCTGGTGCTGATCCCAGTCCTGATACTGGTCTCAGTTCCCATTCGCAGTCCCGGCACTGGTCCCATTCCCAGTCCTCACGCTAGTCCCAGTCCCAATTCCAGTCCCAGTGCTGGTCCCAGTCCTAGTGCGGATCCCAGTCCTGATACTGGTCTCAATTCCCATTCCCAGTCCCGGCACTGGTCCCATTCCCAGTCCTCACGCTAGTCCCAGTCCCAATCCCAGTCCTGGTGCTGGTTCCAGTCTTGGTGTTAGCCCCAGTCCCAGTCCCAGTGCTGGTGCTAGCCCTGGTCCCAGTCCCAATCCCAGTTCTTGTACTGGTCCGGGTCCCAGTCCTGGTGTTGGTCCCAGTCCTGATCCCTCTTCCAGTCCCGATCCCAGTGCTGGTCCCAGTCCCAATCCCAGTCCCGATGCTGGTCCCAGTCCCAGTCCCGGTGCTAGCCCTGGTCCCAGTCCCAATCCCAGTCCCGGTGCTGGTCCCAGTCCCAGTCCCAGTACTGGTCCCAGTCCTGGTGCTGGTCCCAGTCCCAGTCCCTGTTCCAGTGCCAATCCCAGTCCTGGTACTGGTCCCAATTCCAGTCCCAGTGCTGGTCCCAGTCCCAATCCCAGTCCTGGTCCCGGTCCCGGTCCCTGTTCCAGTCCCAATCCCGGTCCTGGTCCCAGTCCCAATCCCAGTCCCGATGCTGGTCCCAGTCCCAGTCCCGGTGCTGGGTCCCCCCAGTTCCCCCTTACCTGTTGGTCCCGATCCTGGTGTCAGTCCTGGTCTCAGTCCCGGTGTTGGTCCCGCTCTCCCAGTATCAGCACTGGTTTTGGTCCCGGTGTCCTGATGTTGGTCCTTCTCCCAGTCCCGGTGTCCTGGTCCCAGTCCCAGTATCCCAGTGTCAGTCCTGGTGTCCCGGTTTTGGTCCCGGTGTCCCAGTATCGGTCCCGCTGTCCCAGTACCAGTCCTGGTGTCGGTCCCAGTATTCCAGTATCAGTCCCAGTATCCCACTCCTGGTCCTGGTGTCAGTCCCAGTATCCCGGTGTTGTTCCTGGTGTCCCGCTCTTGGTCTCGGTGTCCCGGTGTCCCAGTATCCCGGTGTCCCAGTGTCCCAGTATCCCGGTGTCCCGTCCTGGTGGCTCCCAGCTCTGGGCCACCTCCGGCCGCGGCAGCGGCTTTAAAAGGCCAGGGTGGGGGGGGTGGGGGGGTGTTTCCACTCGTGTCCCCCCCCCCCCGCCCCGACGTCACCACCCACATCCCACGTCCCGTGTCCCTCCCCGTGTCCCCCCCCCATGTCACCGCCCACGTCCCTCCCCGTGCCCCCCATGTGCCCCGTGTCCCACGTCCCCAGTAACCCCCCCGTGGTTCCCCATGACCCCCCCCGTGGTTCCCCATGACCCCCCCGTCCCTCCTGTGACCCCCCCCCGACCCCACTGCCCCCCATGTGCCTTGTGTCCCGCGTCCCCAGTGACCGCCCATGTCCCCTGTGACCCCCCCGTGTCCCCTGTGACCCCCACCCTGTCCCCACTGCCCCCCGTGTCCCCCGTGTCCCATGTCACCAGTGACGCCCCCCCGTGTCCCCTGTGACCCCCCCGTCCCCACTGCCCCCCGTGTCCCCCGTGTCCCACGTCCCCAGTGACGCCCCCCCGTGTCCCCTGTGACCCCCCCATCCCCACTGCCCCCCGTGTCCCCCATGTCCCATGTCACCAGTGACCCCTCCGTGTCCCCCCCGTGTCCCCTGTGACCCCCCCCATGTCCCCCGTGCCCCATGTCCCCCGCGACCCCCCCGTGGCCCCTGTGACCCCCTCTCTGCCCCCCTGTCCCCCCTGTCCCCCACGTCCCCTGTGCCCCCCCATGTCCCCACAGTCCCCCCCATATGCCCAGTGCCCCCCCGTGTCCCCCGTGTCACCTATCTCGGGGCCCCCAGGCATCCGGGCGGGGTGTCACCCCCCCCCGAACCCTGTGTTGTCCCCGGGGTGACGCCAGGGCCCCTTCCTGCGGGGTGACGTGGTGGCAGCGGTGACAGCGGGGGGGGGGGAACCCCGGGAGTGCCCGGACGCCTGGGTACCTCAGGGGATTTTTGGGGGGGGGGGGTGTGTCAGGGTGCCCGGACATCTGGGTCACTCAGGGGACTTTTATTTTGGGGGGGGGGGGGGGGGTCAGGGTGCCTGGACGCCTGGGTCCCCTTGGGGTCAGGGGGGTCAGTGGGATTTTGGGGTGGGGGGGGTCAAGGTGTCCGGACACCTGGGTCCCCTTAGGGTCAGGGATTTTGTGGGGGGGGGGGGCTCAGGGTGCCCAGATGCCTGGGTCCCTCAGGGGACTTTTTTGGGGGGGGGTTCAGGGTGCCTGGACACCTGGGTCCCCTTGGGGTCAAGGATTTTGGGGTGGGGGGGGGTCAGGGTGCCCAGACGCCAGGGTCCCCCTTGGGGTCAGGGAGGTCAGGGGGATTTTGGGGTGGGGGGGGTCAGGGTGCCCGGATGCCTGGGTCCCCTTGGGGTCAGGGAGGTCAGGGGGATTTTTTTTTGGGGGGGGGATCAGGGTGCCTGGACACCAGGGTCCCCTTGGGGTCAGGGGGGTCAGTGGGATTTTTTCTGGGGGGGGGCTCAGGGTGCCCAGACGCCTGGGTCCCCTTGGGGTCAGGGATTTTGGGGTGGGGGGGGGGTCAGGGTGCCCGGATGCCTGGGTCCCCTTGGGGTCAGGGGGGTCAGTGGGATTTTTTCGGGGGGGGGGGGGGCTCAGGGTGCCCAGATGCCCGGATCCCTCAGGGGACTTTTTTTTGGGATGGGGGGGTTCAGGGTGCCTGGACACCTGGGTCCCCTTGGGGTCAGGGATTTTGGGATGGGGGGGTTCAGGGTGCCCGGACGCCTGGGTCCCCTTGGGGTCAGGGGGGTCAGTGGGATTTTTTCTGGGGGGGGGCTCAGGGTGCCCAGACGCCAGGGTCCCCCTTGGGGTCAGGAGGATTTTGGGGGGGGTCAGGGAGGTCAGGGGGATTTTGGGGGGGGTCAGGGAGGTCAGGGGGATTGTCTGGGGGGGGGGGTGGTGTGTCAGGGTGCCCGGACGCCCGGGTATTTTTTTTCCCAGGGCTGGGTGGGGGCTGAGGCCCGTTGGGTGGGGGGGGGTGTGGGTGTGGTTGGCTGGGGTGGGGGGGGGGGGGGGGGTTGGGTGGGGGGGGGTGGCGGGCTGCCCGGCTGCCTGGGTCCCTTCCCAGTCTGCTGAGTAAACCCAGTTGGGCCGGACGCCCGGAGCCCTGGGTTCCCTTCCCAGAGACGGCTCCGGATGTCGGGGGGGGGGACGACACACACACATATGGCGGGGGGGGGGGGGGGGGGGACGACACAGACGGAGGGGAATGGGATGGGGGCCAAATTCCACCCCCCCTTCCCCCCGCCCCGAAACCAGGGTAAAAATAACCCGGGTGGAAACGGAGCCAGGATCGGGCCCCATGATGGTGTCAGCGCCCCGGTGACCCACCAGTGCTCCCAGTGCCCCACTGACACCCCCCCCCCCCCCCCCATAGACACACCAGTGCTCCCAGTGCCTCACTCACCCCCCCCCATAGACACACCAGTGCTCCCAGTGCCCCACTGACCCCCCCCCATAGACACACCAGTGCTCCCAGTGCCCCACTGACCCCCCCCCATAGACACACCAGTGCTCCCAGTGCCCCACTGACCCCCCCCATAGACACACCAGTGCTCCCAGTGCCCCACTGACCCCCCCCCATAGACACACCAGTGCTCCCAGTGCCCCACTGACCCCCCCCCCATAGACACACCAGTGCTCCCAGTGCCTCACTCACCCCCCCATAGACACACCAGTGCTCCCAGTGCCCCACTGACCCCCCCCCCATAGACACACCAGTGCTCCCAGTGCCTCACTCACCCCCCCATAGACACACCAGTGCTCCCAGTGCCCCACTGACCCCCCCCATAGACACACCAGTGCTCCCAGTGCCCCACTGACCCCTCCCCATAGACACACCAGTGCTCCCAGTGCCCCACTCACCCCCCCCATAGACACACCAGTGCTCCCAGTGCCCCACTCACCCCCCTCCATAGACACACCAGTGCTCCCAGTGCCCCACTGACCCCCCCCATAGACACACCAGTGCTCCCAGTGCCCCACTGACCCCCCCCATAGACACACCAGTGCTCCCAGTGCCCCACTGACCCCCCCCATAGACACACCAGTGCTCCCAGTGCCCCACTCACCCCCCCCATAGACACACCAGTGCTCCCAGTGCCCCACTGACCCCCCCCCATAGACACACCAGTGCTCCCAGTGCCCCACTGACCCCCCCCCCATAGACACACCAGTGCTCCCAGTGCCTCACTCACCCCCCCATAGACACACCAGTGCTCCCAGTGCCCCACTGACCCCCCCCATAGACACACCAGTGCTCCCAGTGCCCCACTGACCCCTCCCCATAGACACACCAGTGCTCCCAGTGCCCCACTCACCCCCCCCATAGACACACCAGTGCTCCCAGTGCCCCACTCACCCCCCTCCATAGACACACCAGTGCTCCCAGTGCCCCACTGACCCCCCCCATAGACACACCAGTGCTCCCAGTGCCCCACTGACCCCCCCCATAGACACACCAGTGCTCCCAGTGCCCCACTGACCCCCCCCATAGACACACCAGTGCTCCCAGTGCCCCACTCACCCCCCTCCATAGACACACCAGTGCTCCCAGTGCCCCACTGACCCCCCCCATAGACACACCAGTGCTCCCAGTGCCCCACTGACCCCCCCCATAGACACACCAGTGCTCCCAGTGCCCCACTCACCCCCCCCATAGACACACCAGTGCTCCCAGTGCCCCACTCACCCCCCAGTGCCCCATAGCTCCCCCATAGACCCTCCCAGTGCCTCAACAGAACCCCTATAGACCCCCCCACTGCCCCATAGACCCCCCCATAGACCCCCACTGTCTCCATAGACCCCCCCAGTGCCCTGTAGACCCCCTCAGTGCCCCATAGCCCCCCACTGCCTCCATAGAGCCCCCCATAGACCCCTCACTGCCCCATAGACCCCCCCATAGACCCCCACTGTCTCCATAGGTCCCCCCAGTGCCCCATAGAGCCCCCCACTGCCTCCACAGACCCCCCCCAGTGCCCCATAGACCCCCCATAGACCCCACTGACTCCATAGACCCCCCCAGTGCCCCATAGGCCCCCCATAGACCCCACTGCCTCCATAGACCCCCCCCAGTGCCCCATAGGCCCCCCATAGACCCCACTGACTCCATAGATCCCCCCAGTGCCCCATAGACCCCCCCCACAGACGGCACTGACTCCATAGGCCCCCCCAGTGCCCCATAGCCCCCTCACTGCCCCATAGATCCCCCCAAACCCCCTTTGCAGCCCCTTCCTGTGTCGCGTCCCCCCCCCCCCCCCGCAGGGGGATTCTCCAGGGGCTCGTAGAGGGGTTGAACCCGGTGGCATCGCGGGGGGGGGGGGGGGACGGACGGTCACAGACCATGAGTTGTCGTCCCCCCCCGCCCCGTCCTTCCCCCCCCCCAAAAAGAACCAAAAAATCTACAGTCCAGAAATATGCCGGCAAATCACCTTTTCCGGTGGTTTTTTGCCCAAAATTGGCCATTGTGAGGGCGGGCGGGGCGGGGGGGGGGGGAAGGAGTAAAAAGAGAGGAATTTCCTCGGAAACACCAATTCGGTGCTTTTCCACCCCAAAAAGAATGCGGGGGGGCGGAGGTGGGGGGGGGGGGGGGGATTATTCATGGCGGGGGTGGGCCGCGGCCCGTCACGGCTGGGACACGCGTGTGCTGCGGGGGGGGGGACGGGGACGGGGGGGCGCGGACACACGTGTGAGTCATGGGCTGAGGTGGGGGGGGGGGACGGGGACACACATCACCCCACACGTGGGGCCTCATTGCAGACAACCCCCCCTCCCCCCCCAGCACCCCAATTCAGCGCCCAGACCCCCCCCAGCACCCAAATCCAGCACCCAGACCCCCCCTCCGGCACTCAGACCCCCCCCCCCCAGCACCCAGACCCCCCCCCGGACCCCAATTCGGCACCCAGCCCCCCCCATCGGCACCCAGACCGCCCCCCCCAGCACCCAGATTCCCCCCCCACCACCCCAATCCAGCACCCAGACACCCACCCCGGCACGCAGACCCCCCCCAGCACCCAGATTCCCCCCCCAGCACCCCAATCCAGCACCCAGACCCCCCCACCGGCACCCAGACCCCCCCCCAGCACCCAGATTCCCCCCCCCAGCACCCCAATCCAGCACCCAGACCCCCACCCCGGCACGCAGACCCCCCCCAGCACCCAGATTCCCCCCCCAGCACCCCAATCCAGCACCCAGACCCCCCCACCGGCACACAGACCCCCCCCCAGCACCCAGATTCCCCCCCCAGCACCCCAATCCAGCACTCAGACCCCCCCCCCCCAGCACCCAGACCCCCCCCAGGACCCCAATCCAGCACCCAGACCCCCCTCCGGCACGCAGACCCCCCCGAGCACCACAATCCAGCATCCAGACCCCCCCCGGACCCCAATTCAGTACCCAGACCCCCCCCCAGCACCCAGATTCCCCCCCCAGCACCCCATTTCAGCGCCCAGACACCCCGCACCCCGGCACACAGACCCCCCGCAGCACCCAGATTCCCCCCCCCAGCACCCCAATCCAGCACCTAGACCCCCACCCCGGCACCCAGACCCCCCCCAGCACCCAGATTCCCCCCCCAGCACCCCAATCCAGCACCCAGACCCCCCCACCGGCACACAGACCCCCCCACAGCACCCAGATTCCCCCCCCCAGCACCCCAATCCAGCACTCAGACCCCCCCTCCCAGCACCCAGACCCCCCCCAGGACCCCAATTCGGCACCCAGCCCCCCCCATCGGCACCCAGACCCCCCCCCCAGCACCCAGATTCCCCCCCCAGCACCCCAATTCAGCACCCAGCGCCCCCACCGGCACCCAGACCCCCCCCAGCACCCAGATTCCCCCCCCAGCACCCCAATCCAGCACCCAGACCCCCCCACCGGCACCCAGACCCCCCCCCAGCACCCAGATTCTCCCCCCAGCACCCCAATCCAGCACCCAGACCCCCCCCCCAGCACCCAGATTCCCCCCCCAGCACCCCAATCCAGCACTCAGACCCCCCCACCGGCACCCAGACCCCCCCCAGCACCCAGATTCCCCCCCCAGCACCCCAATTCAGCACCCAGCGCCCCCACCGGCACCCAGACCCCCCCCAGCACCCAGATTCCACCCCCAGCACCACAATTCAGCACCCAGCCCCCCCCACCGGCACGCAGACCCCTCCCAGCACCCCAAACCAGCACCCAGACCCCCCCCCGGACCCCAATTCAGTACCCAGCCCCCCCCCAGCACCCAGATTCCCCCCCCCAGCACCCCATTTCAGCGCCCAGACACCCCCCACCGGCACGCAGACCCCCCCAGCACCCAGACACACCCCCCCCAGCATCCCCACCCCTTCCCAGCACCCAGACACCCCCCCAGACCCCTCCCCAGCACCCAGACACCCCACCCCCCCCAGCACCCCCACCCCCAGAACCCCCTCCCAGCACCTAGACCCCCCCCAGAACAGCCCCATACTCTCCATCAGCCCCTCCACCCCCCCAGCACCCAGACCCCCCCTAGGACCCCTCCCCAGCACCCAAACCCCCCATAACCCCCCACCCCCAGCACCCAGACCCCCCCTAGGACCCCTCCCCAGCACCCAAACCTCCCATAAGCCCCCACCCCCAGCACCCAGACCCCCCCTAGGACCCCTCCCCAGCACCCAAACCCCCCATAACCCCCCACCCCCAGCACCCAGACCCCCCCTAGGACCCCTCCCCAGCACCCAAAGCCCCCATAACCCCCCACCCCCAGCACCCAGACCCCCCCTAGGACCCCTCCCCAGCACCCAAAGCCCCCCATAACCCCCCACCCCCAGCACCCAGACCCCCCCTAGGACCCCTCCCCAGCACCCAAACCCCCCATAACCCCCCACCCCCAGCACCCAGACCCCCCCTAGGACCCCTCCCCAGCACCCAAACCTCCCATAAGCCCCCACCCCCAGCACCCAGACCCCCCCTAGGACCCCTCCCCAGCACCCAAACCCCCCATAACCCCCCACCCCCAGCACCCAGACCCCCCCTAGGACCCCTCCCCAGCACCCAAACCTCCCATAACCCCCCACCCCCAGCACCCAGACCCCCCCTAGGACCCCTCCCCAGCACCCAAACCCCCCATAACCCCCCACCCCCAGCACCCAGACCCCCCCTAGGACCCCTCCCCAGCACCCAAACCCCCCATAACCCCCCACCCCCAGCACCCAGACCCCCCCACCAAGCACCCCCCCCAAGGACCCCCCCACCCCAGCACCCCCTCAGAGCACCCGGCCCCCCCCAGAACTGCCCCACACCCCCCAGACACCCCCACAGCACCCCACCTCAGCACCCAGACCCACCGAACCGCCCCCCCCCAGCAGCCGGCCCCCCCCCCAGCACCCCCAACCCATCACCACCCCCCCTAGAACTGCCCCACACCCCCCAGACCCCCCCCACAGCACCCCCTCAGAGCACCCTGACCCCCCCACAGCATCCCCCCCCCCCCCCCCCAAGGGTGCTGTCACCCCACGGTAGTGTCCCCCTGGGGTGCTGTCACCTCCCCCCCATCCACCCCCCCCAGCACGGTCACCCCATGGCAGGGCCGCCCCATGGCAATGTCACCTCCCCCCATGGACAGGACACTGTCACCCCATGGCAGGGCCACCCCATGGCAATGTCACCTCCCCCCCCCCAGCCCGGACAGGACACTGCCACCCCATGGCGCTGTCACCTCATGGCAGGGCCACCCCGGGACGCTGCCACCCCACGGCACTGTCACCCTACAGCGTCGTCACCCCACGGCAGGCACCGCCACCCCCACGGCACTGCCACCCCACGGCATTGTCACCTCCCCCCCACGGCGCTGCCACCTCCACTCCCGGACAGGATAGGACACTGTCACCCCATGGCAGGGCCACCGCGCGCATTGTCGCCTCCCCCAACAAGGGTGTCCCCAGTGTCCCCCAGCCTTGAGGACCACCTGATCTTGTCCCTTCCCATGTCTGTGTCCCCCTCATGTGACACTCGTGTCACCCAACGGGGACATATCACTTGGCACCTGGGTGTGACACCCACTCAAGGAAGTGTCCCTGCATGTCCCTTGGTCACTGATACCCTCAGGTGGCCTCGATTGCCTCTGGGCACTGGGTGGCATCCTGCCAGGAACTGCAACCGGGGTGGGGACATCGTGGGGACACCAGCACCCCATCGAGTGTCACCACCGTGGCCCCGAGTACGCCCAAGGTGCCCCTTCTCCACGTCCCCCATCCAGGGTGGCTTGGTGGCACCAGGGTGGGGTGACAGTGGGGACATCGTGGGGACACCAGCGGGGCTTGATGGCAGCAAGGTGAGGTCCTGGTCTGGACATCATGGGGACACCAGTGCCCTGTAGAGTGTCACCACCATGACCCCACAGCCACCGTGGCCCCAAATATGCCCAAGATGTCCCTTCTCCATGTCCCCCTCCATGGGGTCTCCAAAAAGGCTGGTGGGACCATGATGAGGTGATGGTGGGGACACCAGCGCCCCATAGAGTGTCACCACCATGACCCCACGGCCACTGTGGCCCCAGATATTGGGAAGGGACCCCACTGCCATCTGATGTCCCCAGCCTGGCGCTACACTCCCAGTCCCGTCCCATATCTTCACCCCATGTCCCCCATCTGACGTCCTCATCCCATATCCCACGTCTTCATCCACGTCCCACGTCCCCATTCCACCTCCCCACCCCATGTCCCACCTCCCCACCCCAGGTCCCCATTCCGTCCCCATCCTGCTCCTGTCCCCAACCTGCCTCCACGGTGGGGACAAACCACGGCCAGGGCTGGTGGGGAAAGGACAGGGTCTTGGAGACGGCTGTGACATTCCCCGAAGGATCTCATGGACCTTCGGGGAGGGCAATGGGCACCCGATGACACGACGTGTCCCTTGGGACAACATGTCTGCTGAGAAATGGGTGTTGGCACTTGCCCCTTTGTTCCCAGCACCCGCAGCTCAGGTTTCATCCCTCCTACTTCCTAATTGTGACCAAAGGTCCCTGTCACCCTCAACGACTCTCCCTGTCCCATTCCCGCCACACCTGCGATCGGCAGCGGTTGAACAAGCCAAGGTGCCCCCCTCCACCGCCGCAGGCCCCCAACTCTGAGGTGCGGAGAGATGGGGGTTCGTCTGTGGGGTAGCCTGGCCCTGGTCTGCATCTGCTTCCTGGTCGTCATGAGAGGTGGGTGCTGCTGGTGCTGGGACCTCCCATTCCCATTCCACCGCTCCAGTTTCGTCACTGGGGGGACACCCTGAGGACTGGAGGTGGGACAGGGGTGGGCGTGAGGGTCTTCCAAGGACCCCGTGCTGCAGGGCTGATCATGAACAAGCATGAATTGGGGTCCGGGGGGGGGTAGCTATGGGTCTCTGGGGGGGGAGGGTCCATGGATTTTTGGGACCCAACTGTGGGTCTTGGAAGGTCTGGGGGGGTCTTTGGAGAACCAAGGGCAAGTCTTTGGGGGGCAATGGGGGTTCACTTTGGTGGATGTGGGTCTTTGGAGGTCCATGGGTTGTTGGGAGACAACTGGGGGTTGTTTAACTGCTCGGACTAAAGGCAAAAGTCCCTTTTGCCGTTCAGAGTATCGTTGGTCTCTTTCTTTAAATGCACTTGAGCTCAACAATAGAGGTCTTTTTGGTCCATGGGGGCCAGTTTGGAACAGGGGCCTTGGGAGAACCAGGGGCAGGTCTCTGGGGGGGTGTTGGTGACGGTGGATGTGGCTCTTTGGAGATCCATGGGGTTTTGCGTCCTGGAAGCTTCCAGCTGTGAGTCCTGGAAGGTCTTGGGAGGGGTCTTTGGGGAACCAGGGGCGGGTCTTTGGGGGTTGTTGGTCTATGGAGGACATGGGTGTTTGGGGGTCAATGTGTTTAGGGGGATGTGGGTGGTTGCGGGGCAAGGGCAGGTGCTTGACATGTAGGAGAAAGTGGGAAGGCACCCACAAAAGGGCCCGGAGACTGTCACTGCCTGTCCTGGGAGGGGGGTGGCCACCCGCCTGAGGAGCCCGGGCGCAGGTAGGTGTCAGAGCATTGGGTCAAGATCCAAAGGACCTTCTGACACCCACATCGTCTCGCCTGTTCTGCATAGATGATGCTGGCCAGCATGCCCCACGGGACAAAGGGCAACCAATCAGGCAGAGTTCTCCTTTACCCAAGACGGGGCATTGGACTCCTCGTGCCCAAGAGACGAAAGTGAAAAAGAGAGAGGAAGACCCTCCAGACACCACCAGCAGGAGAAACCCGTTGGTGCCGGTTGAGAAGAAGGGACCCACGAGGACGAAGAGGGATGAAGATACGAGCCTCAACACGTCTCCTAGCTCCACTCTCCACACAAATCCTACAAGCCCAAGGAATACCTCACCGGGTGACAGACCTTCAAAGGCCAATATCTCCTCTAAATCTACCACCCCCACCCCCACCCCCACCCCTATGACCACAACCCAACCCACCAAGACCACCACAATCCCTACGACCACCACCCAACCCACCAAAACCACAAACCCAACCCCTATGACCACCACCACGCCCACCCCTACCACCACTCCCCAAACCACCAACAACCCCACAACCCCAACCCCTACCACCACCACCCCACCCACCAACAACACCACAACCTCCACTCCTACCACCACCACCCAACCCACCACCACCAAACCCACCACCACCACCACCACCGTCCCTACCACTACAATCACTACCTCCACCCCTACCACCCCTACCATGACCACCACCAAACCTACAACCACCACCCCATCCAGCAACAACACCACCACCACCCCTCCTACGAGCAACTCCCAACCCACCAACACCACAACCCCCACACCTACGACCACCACCACCCCCATCCATACCACCACTCCCCAACCCACCACCAACACCACAACCCACACCCCTCTGACCACCACCACCCCTACCCCTACCACCACCACCCAACCCACCAACACCACCACCCCCACCCCTACCACCACCCCCCAACCCACCAACAACACCACAGCTACCACCCCTCTGACCACCACCCCTACCACTACCACCACCCCCCAACCTACCAATAACACTGCAACCCCCACCCCTATGACCACTACCACCCCCACCCCTACCACCACCACCCAACCCACCAACACCACCCCCACCCCTACTACCACCACCCAACCCACCAACACCACCCCCACCCCTACCACCACCACCCAACCCACCAACAACACCACAACACCAAACCCTACTACCACCACCACCCCTACCCCTACTACCACCACCCAACCCACCAACACCACCACCCCCACCCCTACCACCACCACCCCTACAACCACCACCCAACACACCAACAGCCCCACCCCCACCCCTACCACCACCACCCCATCCACCAATAACACCACAACCCCAACCCCTACCACCACCACCCAACCCACCACCAACACCATCACCCCCACCCCTACCACCACCACCCCATCCACCAATAACACCACAACCCCAACCCCTACCACCACCACCCAACCCACCACCAACACCATCACCCGCACCCCTACCACAACCACCCCACCCACTAACAAAACCACAACCTCCACTCTTACCACCACCACCCAACCCACCACCACCACACCCACCAACACCACCACCGTCCCTACCACTACAACCACTACCTCCACCCCGACCACCCCTACCACCACCACCACCAACCCTACAACCACCACCCCATCCAGCAACAACACCACCACCACCCCCTCTACGAGCACCTTCCAACCCACCAACACCACCACAATCCCCACCCCTACCCCTACCACCACCCCCACCCCTACCACCACCACCCAACCCACCAACAACACCACAACACCAACCCCTACGACCACCACCACCCCCACCCCTACCACCACTCCCCAACCCACCAACACCACCACCCCCACCCCTACCATCACCACCCAACCCACCACCACCACCACCCCCACCCCTACAACCACCACCCAACACACCAACACCACCACCCCAGCCCCTACCACCACCACCCCACCCACCAACACCACCATCACCCCCACCCCTACCACCACCACCCCACACACCAACAACACCACAACCTCCATTCCTACCACCACCACCCAACCCACCACCACCACACCCACCAACACCACCACCTTCCCTACCACTACAACCACTACCTCCACCTCTACCACCCCTACCACCACCACCCCTACAACCACCACCCCATCCACAAACCACACCACAACCACCCCCCCTACGACCACCTCCCAACCCACCAACACCACAACCCCCACCCCTATGACCACCACCACCCCCACCCCTACCACCAGCACCCCATCCACCAATAACACCACAACCCGCACCCCTACCACCACCTCCCAACCCAACAACAACACCACCACCCCCACCCCTACCACTAGCACCCAAACCACCAATAACACCACAACCCCCACCCCTACCACCACCACCCTACTCACCAACACCACCCCCACCCGTACCACCTCCACCCAACCCACCAACAACACCACAACCCCCATCCCTATGACCACCACCACCCCCACGCCTACCACCACCACCGCACCCACCAACACCACAACCTCCACTCCTACCACCACCACCCAACCCACCACCACCACACCCAACAACATCACCGTCCCTACCACTACAACCACTACCTCCACCCCTACCACCCCTACCATGACCACCACCAAACCTACAACCACCAGCCCATCCAGCAACAACACCACCACCACCCCTCCTACGAGCACCTCCCAACCCACCAACACCACAACCCCCACACCTACGACCACCACCACCCCCATCCAAACCACCACTCCCCAACCCACCACCAACACCACAACCCACACCCCTCTGACCACCACCACCCCTACCCCTACCACCACCACCCAACCCACCAACACCACCACCACCACCCCTCTGACCACCACCCCTACCACTACCACCACCACCCAACCCACCAACACCAGCACCACCCCCCCTCTGACCACCACCCCTACCACTACCACCACCCCCCAACCTGTCAATAACACCGCAACCCCCACCCCTATGACCACCCCCACCCCCACCCCTACCACCACCACCCAACCCACCAACACCACCCCCACCCCTACCACCACCACCCCATCCACCACCACCACTCCTACCCCTACCACCACCACCCAAACCACCAATAACACCACAACCCCCACCCCTATGACCACCCCCACCCCCACCCCTACCACCACCACCGAACCCACCAACACCACCCCCACCCCTACCACCACCACCCAACCCACCAACAACACCACAACACCAACCCCTACAACCACCACATCCTCCACCCTTACCACCACCACCATCCCTACAACCACCACCCAACACACCAAGACCACATCCCCCACCCCTACCACCACCACCCCATCCACCAACAACACCACAACCCCCAACCCTACCACCACCACCCAACCCACCAATAACACCACAACCCCCACCCGTACCACCACCACCCAACCCACCAACAACACCACCCCCACCGCTACCACCACCACCCAACCCACCAACACCACCACCCCCACCCCTACCACCATCACCCAACCCACCAATAACACTGCAACCCCCACCCCTATGACCACCACCACCCCCACACCTACCACCACCCTACCAACCAACACCACCCCCACCCCTACCACCACCACCCCATCCACCAACACCACAACCCCCACCCCTACCACCACCACCCAACCCACCAACAACACCACAACCCCCACCCCTACCACCACCACCCAACCCACCAACACCACCCCCACCCCTACCACCACCACCCCATCCACCACCAACACCACCACCCCCACCGCTACCACCACCACCCAACCCACCAACAACACCACCACCCCCACCCCTACCACCACCACCCAACCCACCAACACCACCCCCACCCCTACCACCACTCCTCAACCCACCAACACCACAACCCCCACCCCTACCACCACCACCCAACCCACCAACACCACCACCCCCACCCCTACCACCACCACCCAACCCACCAACACCACCACCCCCACCCCTACCACCAACACCCAACCCACCAACACCACCACCCCCACCCCTACCACCACCACCCCATCCACCACCAACACCACCACCCCCATCCCTACTACCACCACCCAACCCACCAATAACACCACAACCCCCACCCCGATGACCACCACCACCCCTACCCCTACCACCACCACCCAACCCACCAACACCACCCCCACCCCTACCACCACTCCTCAACCCACCAACACCACAACCCCCACCCCTACCACCACCACCCAACCCACCAACACCACCACGCCCAACCCTACCACCACCACCCCACCCACCAACAACACCACCACCGTCCCTACCACCACCACCCCACCCACCAACACCACCACCGTCCCTACCACTAGAACCACTACCTCCACCCCTACCACCCCTACCACCACCACCCCTACAACCACCACCCCATCCACCAACCACACCACCACCACCCCCCCTACGAGCACCTCCCAACCCACCAACAACACCACAACCCCCACCCCTATGACCACCACCACCCCCACCCCTACCACCAGCACCCCATCCACCAACACCACCACCACCCCCACCCATACTACCACCACCAAACCCACCACTACCCCCCCTACCACCACCACCCAACCCACCAACACCACCGCCAGCCCTACGACCACCACCCAGCCTACCAACAACACCACAACCCCCACCCCTACCATAACCACCCAACCCACAAACACCACCCCCACCCCTACCACCACCACCCCATTCACCACCAACACCACCACCTCCACCCCTACCACCACCCAACCCACCAACAACACCACAACCCACACCCCTACCAAGACCACCACCACCCCCACCCTTACGACCACCAACCAACCCACCAACAGCACCACAACCCCCACCCCTACCACCACCACCCCATCCACCAACAACACCACAACCCCCAACCCTACCACCACCACCCAACCCACCAATAACACCACAACCCCCACCGCTACCACCACCACCCAACCCACCAACAACACCCCCACCCCCACCCTTACCACCACCACCCAATCCACCAACAACACCACCACCCCCACCCCTACCACCATCACCCAACCCACCAATAACACCACAACCCCCACCCCTAGGACCACCACCACCCCCACACCTACCACCACCCTACCAACCAACACCACCCCCACCGCTACCACCACCACCCCATCCACCAACAACACCACAACCCCCACCCCTACCACTACCACCCAACCCACCAACACCACCCCCACCCCTACCACCACCACCCCTTCCACCACCAACACCACCACCCCCACCCCTACTACCACCACCCAACCCACCAATAACACCACAACCCCCACCCCGACGACCACCACCACCCCTACCCCTACCACCACCACCCAACCCACCAACACCACCCCCACCCCTACCACCACTCCTCAACCCACCAACACCACAACCCCCACCCCTACCACCACCACCCGACCCACCAACACCACCACCCCCACCCCTACCACCACCACCCAACCCACCAACACCACCACCCCCACCCCTACCACCAACACCCAACCCACCAACACCACCACCCCAGCCCCTACCACCACCACCCCATCCACCACCAACACTACCACCCCCATCCCTACTACCACCACCCAACCCACCAATAACACCACAACCCCCACCCCGATGACCACCACCACCCCTACCCCTACCACCAACACCCAACCCACCAACACCACCCCCACCCCTACCACCACTCCTCAACCCACCACCACAACCCCCACCCCTACCACCACCACCCAACCCACCAACACCACCACCCCCACCCCTACTACCACCACCCAACCCACCAACACCACCACCCCCAACCCTACCACCACCACCCCACCCACCAACAACACCACCACCGTCCCTACCACTAGAACCACTACCTCCACCCCTACCACCCCTACCACCACCACCCCTACAACCACCACCCCATCCACCAACCACACCACCACCACCCCCACTACGAGCACCTCCCAACCCACCAACAACACCACAACCCCCACCCCTATGACCACCACCACCCCCACCCCTACCACCAGCACCCCATCCACCAACACCACCACCACCCCCACCCCTACTACCACCACCAAACCCACCACTACCCCCCCTACCACCACCACCCAACCCACAAACACCACCGCCAGCCCTACGACCACCACCCAGCCTACCAACAACACCACAACCCCCACCCTTACCATAACCACCCAACCCACAAACACCACCCCCAACCCTACCACCACCACCCCATCCACCACCAACACCACCACCCCCACCCCTACCACCACCACCCCATCCACCACCAACACCACCACCTCCACCCCTACCACCACCACCCAACCCACCAACACCACCACAACCCACACGCCTACTAAGACCACCACCACCCCCACCCTTACCACCACCACCCAACCCACCAACAGCATCACAACCCCCACCCCTACCACCACCACCCAACCCACCAACAACACCACAACCCCCACCCCTACCACCACCACCCAACCCACCAACACCACCCCCACCCCTACCACCACCACCCCATCCACCACCAACACCACCACCCCCACCGCTACCACCACCACCCAACCCACCAACAACACCACCACCCCCACCCCTACCACCACCACCCAACCCACCAATAACACCACAACCCCCACCCCGACGACCACCACCACCCCTACCCCTACCACCTCCACCCAACCCACCAACACCACCCCCACCCCTACCACCACTCCTCAACCCACCAACACCACAACCCCCACCCCTACCACCACCAACCAACCCACCAACACCACCACCCCCACCCCTACCACCACCACCCAACCCACCAACACCACCACCCCCACCCCTACCACCAACACCCAACCCACCAACACCACCACCACCACCCCTACCACCACCACCCCATCCACCACCAACACCACCACCCCCACCCCTACTAGCACCACCCAACCCACCAATAACACTACAACCCCCACCCCGATGACCACCACCACGCCTACCCCTACCACCACCACCCAACCCACCAACACCACCCCCACCCCTACCACCACTCCTCAACCCACCAACACCACAACCCCCACCCCTACCACCACCACCCAACCCACCAACACCACCACCCCCAACCCTACCACCACCACCCAACCCACCAACACCACCACCCCCAACCCTACCACCACCACCCCACCCACCAACAACACCACCACCGTCCCTACCACTAGAACCACTACCTCCACCCCTACCACCCATACCACCACCACCCCTACAACCACCACCCCATCCACCAACCACACCACCACCACCCCCCCTACGAGCACCTCCCAACCCACCAACAACACCACAACCCCCACCCCTATGACCACCACCACCCCCACCCCTACCACCAGCACCCCATCCACCAACACCACCACCACCCCCACCCCTACTACCACCACCAAACCCACCACTACCCCCCCTACCACCACCACCCAACCCACAAACACCACCGCCAGCCCTACGACCACCACCCAGCCTACCAAAAACACCACAACCCCCACCCCTACCATAACCACCCAACCCACAAACACCACCCCCACCCCTACCACCACCACCCCACCCACCAACAACACCACCACCCCCACCCCTACCACCACCACCCCATCCACCACCAACACCACCACCTCCACCCCTACCACCACCACCCAACCCACCAATAACACCACAACCCCCACCCCGATGACCACCACCACCCCTACCCCTACCACCACCACCCAACCCACCAACACCACCCCTACCACGAACACCCCATCCACCACCAACACCACCACCCCCACCCCTACCACCACCACCCAACCCACCAACAACACCACAACCCACACCCCTACCAAGACCACCACCACCCCCACCCTTACCACCACCACCCAACCCACCACCAACACCACAACCCCCACCCCTACCACCACCACCCAACCCACCAATAACACCACAACCCCCACCCCTACCACCACCACCCAACCCACCAACACCACCACCCCCACCGCTACCACCACCACCCAACCCACCAACAACACCACCACCCCCACCCCTACCACCACCACCCAACCCACCAATAACACCACAACCCCCACCCCTACCACCACCACCCAACCCACCAACAACACCACCACCCCCACCCTTACCACCACCACCCAACCCACCAACAACACCACCACCCCCACCGCTACCACCACCACCCAACCCACCAACAACACCACCACCCCCACCCTTACCACCACCACCCAATCCACCAACAACACCACCACCCCCACCCCTACCACCACCACCCAACCCACCAATAACACTGCAACCCCCACCCCTATGACCACCACCACCCCCACACCTACCACCACCCTACCAACCAACACCACCCCTACCCCTACCACCACCACCCCATCCACCAACAACACCACAACCCCCACCCCTACCACCACCACCCAACCCACCAACAACACCACAACCCCCACCCCTACCACCACCACCCAACCCACCAACACCACCCCCACCCCTACCACCACCACCCCATCCACCACCAACACCACCACCCCCACCACTACTACCACCACCCAACCCACCAATAACACCACAACCCCCACCCCGATGACCACCACCACCCCTACCCCTACCACCAACACCCAACCCACCAACACCACCCCCACCCCTACCACCACTCCTCAACCCACCAACACCACCACCCCCACCCCTACCACCACCACCCAACCCACCAACACCACCACCCCCACCCCTACCACCAACACCCAACCCACCAACACCACCACCACCACCCCTACCACCACCACCCCATCCACCACCAACACCACCACCCCCACCCCTACTACCACCACCCAACCCACCAATAACACCACAACCCCCACCCCGATGACCACCACCACCCCTACCCCTACCACCACCACCCAACCCACCAACACCACCCCCACCCCTACCACCACTCCTCAACCCACCAACACCACAACCCCCACCCCTACCACCACCACCCCACCCACCAACAACACCACCACTGTCCCTACCACCACCACCCCACCCACCAACAACACCACCACCGTCCCTACCACTAGAACCACTACCTCCACCCCTACCACCCCTACCACCACCACCCCTACAACCACCACCCCATCCACCAACCACACCACCACCACCCCCCCTACGAGCACCTCCCAACCCACCAACAACACCACAACCCCCACCCCTATGACCACCACCACCCCCACCCCTACCACCAGCACCCCATCCACCAACACCACCACCACCCCCACCCCTACTACCACCACCAAACCCACCACTACCCCCCCTACCACCACCACCCAACCCACAAACACCACCGCCAGCCCTACGACCACCACCCAGCCTACCAACAACACCACAACCCCCACCCTTACCATAACCACCCAACCCACAAACACCACCCCCAACCCTACCACCACCACCCCATCCACCACCAACACCACCACCCCCACCCCTACCACCACCACCCCATCCACCACCAACACCACCACCTCCACCCCTACCACCACCACCCAACCCACCAATAACACCACAACCCCCACCCCGATGACCACCACCACCCCTACCCTTACCACCACCACCCAACCCACCAACACCACCCCCACCCCTACCACCACCACCCCATCCACCACCAACACCACCACCCCCACCCCTACTAGCACCACCCAACCCACCAATAACACCACAACCCCCACCCCGACGACCACCACCACCCCTACCCCTACCACCACCACCCAACCCACCAACACCACCCCCACCCCTACCACCACTCCTCAACCCACCAACACCACAACCCCCACCCCTACCACCACCACCCAACCCACCAACACCACCACCCCCACCCCTACCACCACCACCCAACCCACCAACACCACCACCCCCAACCCTACCACCACCACCCCACCCACCAACAACACCACCACTGTCCCTACCACCACCACCCCACCCACCAACAACACCACCACCGTCCCTACCACTAGAACCACTACCTCCACCCCTACCACCCCTACCACCACCACCCCTACAACCACCACCCCATCCACCAACCACACCACCACCACCCCCCCTACGAGCACCTCCCAACCCACCAACAACACCACAACCCCCACCCCTATGACCACCACCACCCCCACCCCTACCACCAGCACCCCATCCACCAACACCACCACCACCCCCACCCCTACTACCACCACCAAACCCACCACTACCCCCCCTACCACCACCACCCAACCCACAAACACCACCGCCAGCCCTACGACCACCACCCAGCCTACCAACAACACCACAACCCCCACCCTTACCATAACCACCCAACCCACAAACACCACCCCCACCCCTACCACCACCACCCCATCCACCACCAACACCACCACCCCCACCCCTACCACCACCACCCCATCCACCACCAACACCACCACCTCCACCCCTACCACCACCACCCAACCCACCAATAACACCACAACCCCCACCCCGATGACCACCACCACCCCTACCCCTACCACCACCACCCAACACACCAACACCACCCCCACCCCTACCACCACTCCTCAACCCACCAACACCACCACCCCCACCCCTACCACCACCACCCAACCCACCAACAACACCACAACCCACACCCCTACCAAGACCACCACCACCCCCACCCTTACCACCACCACCCAACCCACCACCAACACCACAACCCCCACCCCTACCACCACCACCCAACCCACCAATAACACCACAACCCCCACCCCTACCACCACCACCCAACCCACCAACACCACCACCCCCACCGCTACCACCACCACCCAACCCACCAACAACACCACCACCCCCACCCCTACCACCACCACCCAACCCACCAATAACACCACAACCCCCACCCCTACCACCACCACCCAACCCACCAACAACACCACCACCCCCACCCTTACCACCACCACCCAACACACCAACAACACCACCACCCCCACCGCTACCACCACCACCCAACCCACCAACAACACCACCACCCCCACCCTTACCACCACCACCCAATCCACCAACAACACCACCACCCCCACCCCTACCACCACCACCCAACCCACCAATAACACTGCAACCCCCACCCCTATGACCACCACCACCCCCACACCTACCACCACCCTACCAACCAACACCACCCCTACCCCTACCACCACCACCCCATCCACCAACAACACCACAACCCCCACCCCTACCACCACCACCCAACCCACCAACAACACCACAACCCCCACCCCTACCACCACCACCCAACCCACCAACACCACCCCCACCCCTACCACCACCACCCCATCCACCACCAACACCACCACCCCCACCACTACTACCACCACCCAACCCACCAATAACACCACAACCCCCACCCCGATGACCACCACCACCCCTACCCCTACCACCAACACCCAACCCACCAACACCACCCCCACCCCTACCACCACTCCTCAACCCACCAACACCACCACCCCCACCCCTACCACCACCACCCAACCCACCAACACCACCACCCCCACCCCTACCACCAACACCCAACCCACCAACACCACCACCACCACCACCCCTACCACCACCACCCCATCCACCACCAACACCACCACCCCCACCCCTACTACCACCACCCAACCCACCAATAACACCACAACCCCCACCCCGATGACCACCACCACCCCTACCCCTACCACCACCACCCAACCCACCAACACCACCCCCACCCCTACCACCACTCCTCAACCCACCAACACCACAACCCCCACCCCTACCACCACCACCCCACCCACCAACAACACCACCACTGTCCCTACCACCACCACCCCACCCACCAACAACACCACCACCGTCCCTACCACTAGAACCACTACCTCCACCCCTACCACCCCTACCACCACCACCCCTACAACCACCACCCCATCCACCAACCACACCACCACCACCCCCCCTACGAGCACCTCCCAACCCACCAACAACACCACAACCCCCACCCCTATGACCACCACCACCCCCACCCCTACCACCAGCACCCCATCCACCAACACCACCACCACCCCCACCCCTACTACCACCACCAAACCCACCACTACCCCCCCTACCACCACCACCCAACCCACAAACACCACCGCCAGCCCTACGACCACCACCCAGCCTACCAACAACACCACAACCCCCACCCTTACCATAACCACCCAACCCACAAACACCACCCCCAACCCTACCACCACCACCCCATCCACCACCAACACCACCACCCCCACCCCTACCACCACCACCCCATCCACCACCAACACCACCACCTCCACCCCTACCACCACCACCCAACCCACCAATAACACCACAACCCCCACCCCGATGACCACCACCACCCCTACCCTTACCACCACCACCCAACCCACCAACACCACCCCCACCCCTACCACCACCACCCCATCCACCACCAACACCACCACCCCCACCCCTACTAGCACCACCCAACCCACCAATAACACCACAACCCCCACCCCGACGACCACCACCACCCCTACCCCTACCACCACCACCCAACCCACCAACACCACCCCCACCCCTACCACCACTCCTCAACCCACCAACACCACAACCCCCACCCCTACCACCACCACCCAACCCACCAACACCACCACCCCCACCCCTACCACCACCACCCAACCCACCAACACCACCACCCCCAACCCTACCACCACCACCCCACCCACCAACAACACCACCACTGTCCCTACCACCACCACCCCACCCACCAACAACACCACCACCGTCCCTACCACTAGAACCACTACCTCCACCCCTACCACCCCTACCACCACCACCCCTACAACCACCACCCCATCCACCAACCACACCACCACCACCCCCCCTACGAGCACCTCCCAACCCACCAACAACACCACAACCCCCACCCCTATGACCACCACCACCCCCACCCCTACCACCAGCACCCCATCCACCAACACCACCACCACCCCCACCCCTACTACCACCACCAAACCCACCACTACCCCCCCTACCACCACCACCCAACCCACAAACACCACCGCCAGCCCTACGACCACCACCCAGCCTACCAACAACACCACAACCCCCACCCTTACCATAACCACCCAACCCACAAACACCACCCCCACCCCTACCACCACCACCCCATCCACCACCAACACCACCACCCCCACCCCTACCACCACCACCCCATCCACCACCAACACCACCACCTCCACCCCTACCACCACCACCCAAACCACCAATAACACCACAACCCCCACCCCGATGACCACCACCACCCCTACCCCTACCACCACCACCCAACACACCAACACCACCCCCACCCCTACCACCACTCCTCAACCCACCAACACCACCACCCCCACCCCTACCACCACCACCCAACCCACCAACAACACCACAACCCACACCCCTACCAAGACCACCACCACCCCCACCCTTACCACCACCACCCAACCCACCACCAACACCACAACCCCCACCCCTACCACCACCACCCAACCCACCAATAACACCACAACCCCCACCCCTACCACCACCACCCAACCCACCAACACCACCACCCCCACCGCTACCACCACCACCCAACCCACCAACAACACCACCACCCCCACCCCTACCACCACCACCCAACCCACCAATAACACCACAACCCCCACCCCTACCACCACCACCCAACCCACCAACAACACCACCACCCCCACCCTTACCACCACCACCCAACACACCAACAACACCACCACCCCCACCGCTACCACCACCACCCAACCCACCAACAACACCACCACCCCCACCCTTACCACCACCACCCAATCCACCAACAACACCACCACCCCCACCCCTACCACCACCACCCAACCCACCAATAACACTGCAACCCCCACCCCTATGACCACCACCACCCCCACACCTACCACCACCCTACCAACCAACACCACCCCTACCCCTACCACCACCACCCCATCCACCAACAACACCACAACCCCCACCCCTACCACCACCACCCAACCCACCAACAACACCACAACCCCCACCCCTACCACCACCACCCAACCCACCAACACCACCCCCACCCCTACCACCACCACCCCATCCACCACCAACACCACCACCCCCACCACTACTACCACCACCCAACCCACCAATAACACCACAACCCCCACCCCGATGACCACCACCACCCCTACCCCTACCACCAACACCCAACCCACCAACACCACCCCCACCCCTACCACCACTCCTCAACCCACCAACACCACCACCCCCACCCCTACCACCACCACCCAACCCACCAACACCACCACCCCCACCCCTACCACCAACACCCAACCCACCAACACCACCACCACCACCACCCCTACCACCACCACCCCATCCACCACCAACACCACCACCCCCACCCCTACTACCACCACCCAACCCACCAATAACACCACAACCCCCACCCCGATGACCACCACCACCCCTACCCCTACCACCACCACCCAACCCACCAACACCACCCCCACCCCTACCACCACTCCTCAACCCACCAACACCACAACCCCCACCCCTACCACCACCACCCCACCCACCAACAACACCACCACTGTCCCTACCACCACCACCCCACCCACCAACAACACCACCACCGTCCCTACCACTAGAACCACTACCTCCACCCCTACCACCCCTACCACCACCACCCCTACAACCACCACCCCATCCACCAACCACACCACCACCACCCCCCCTACGAGCACCTCCCAACCCACCAACAACACCACAACCCCCACCCCTATGACCACCACCACCCCCACCCCTACCACCAGCACCCCATCCACCAACACCACCACCACCCCCACCCCTACTACCACCACCAAACCCACCACTACCCCCCCTACCACCACCACCCAACCCACAAACACCACCGCCAGCCCTACGACCACCACCCAGCCTACCAACAACACCACAACCCCCACCCTTACCATAACCACCCAACCCACAAACACCACCCCCAACCCTACCACCACCACCCCATCCACCACCAACACCACCACCCCCACCCCTACCACCACCACCCCATCCACCACCAACACCACCACCTCCACCCCTACCACCACCACCCAACCCACCAATAACACCACAACCCCCACCCCGATGACCACCACCACCCCTACCCTTACCACCACCACCCAACCCACCAACACCACCCCCACCCCTACCACCACCACCCCATCCACCACCAACACCACCACCCCCACCCCTACTAGCACCACCCAACCCACCAATAACACCACAACCCCCACCCCGACGACCACCACCACCCCTACCCCTACCACCACCACCCAACCCACCAACACCACCCCCACCCCTACCACCACTCCTCAACCCACCAACACCACAACCCCCACCCCTACCACCACCACCCAACCCACCAACACCACCACCCCCACCCCTACCACCACCACCCAACCCACCAACACCACCACCCCCAACCCTACCACCACCACCCCACCCACCAACAACACCACCACTGTCCCTACCACCACCACCCCACCCACCAACAACACCACCACCGTCCCTACCACTAGAACCACTACCTCCACCCCTACCACCCCTACCACCACCACCCCTACAACCACCACCCCATCCACCAACCACACCACCACCACCCCCCCTACGAGCACCTCCCAACCCACCAACAACACCACAACCCCCACCCCTATGACCACCACCACCCCCACCCCTACCACCAGCACCCCATCCACCAACACCACCACCACCCCCACCCCTACTACCACCACCAAACCCACCACTACCCCCCCTACCACCACCACCCAACCCACAAACACCACCGCCAGCCCTACGACCACCACCCAGCCTACCAACAACACCACAACCCCCACCCTTACCATAACCACCCAACCCACAAACACCACCCCCAACCCTACCACCACCACCCCATCCACCACCAACACCACCACCCCCACCCCTACCACCACCACCCCATCCACCACCAACACCACCACCTCCACCCCTACCACCACCACCCAACCCACCAATAACACCACAACCCCCACCCCGATGACCACCACCACCCCTACCCTTACCACCACCACCCAACCCACCAACACCACCCCCACCCCTACCACCACCACCCCATCCACCACCAACACCACCACCCCCACCCCTACTAGCACCACCCAACCCACCAATAACACCACAACCCCCACCCCGACGACCACCACCACCCCTACCCCTACCACCACCACCCAACCCACCAACACCACCCCCACCCCTACCACCACTCCTCAACCCACCAACACCACAACCCCCACCCCTACCACCACCACCCAACCCACCAACACCACCACCCCCACCCCTACCACCACCACCCAACCCACCAACACCACCACCCCCAACCCTACCACCACCACCCCACCCACCAACAACACCACCACTGTCCCTACCACCACCACCCCACCCACCAACAACACCACCACCGTCCCTACCACTAGAACCACTACCTCCACCCCTACCACCCCTACCACCACCACCCCTACAACCACCACCCCATCCACCAACCACACCACCACCACCCCCCCTACGAGCACCTCCCAACCCACCAACAACACCACAACCCCCACCCCTATGACCACCACCACCCCCACCCCTACCACCAGCACCCCATCCACCAACACCACCACCACCCCCACCCCTACTACCACCACCAAACCCACCACTACCCCCCCTACCACCACCACCCAACCCACAAACACCACCGCCAGCCCTACGACCACCACCCAGCCTACCAACAACACCACAACCCCCACCCTTACCATAACCACCCAACCCACAAACACCACCCCCACCCCTACCACCACCACCCCATCCACCACCAACACCACCACCCCCACCCCTACCACCACCACCCCATCCACCACCAACACCACCACCTCCACCCCTACCACCACCACCCAACCCACCAATAACACCACAACCCCCACCCCGATGACCACCACCACCCCTACCCCTACCACCACCACCCAACACACCAACACCACCCCCACCCCTACCACCACTCCTCAACCCACCAACACCACCACCCCCACCCCTACCACCACCACCCAACCCACCAACAACACCACAACCCACACCCCTACCAAGACCACCACCACCCCCACCCTTACCACCACCACCCAACCCACCACCAACACCACAACCCCCACCCCTACCACCACCACCCAACCCACCAATAACACCACAACCCCCACCCCTACCACCACCACCCAACCCACCAACACCACCACCCCCACCGCTACCACCACCACCCAACCCACCAACAACACCACCACCCCCACCCCTACCACCACCACCCAACCCACCAATAACACCACAACCCCCACCCCTACCACCACCACCCAACCCACCAACAACACCACCACCCCCACCCTTACCACCACCACCCAACACACCAACAACACCACCACCCCCACCGCTACCACCACCACCCAACCCACCAACAACACCACCACCCCCACCCTTACCACCACCACCCAATCCACCAACAACACCACCACCCCCACCCCTACCACCACCACCCAACCCACCAATAACACTGCAACCCCCACCCCTATGACCACCACCACCCCCACACCTACCACCACCCTACCAACCAACACCACCCCTACCCCTACCACCACCACCCCATCCACCAACAACACCACAACCCCCACCCCTACCACCACCACCCAACCCACCAACAACACCACAACCCCCACCCCTACCACCACCACCCAACCCACCAACACCACCCCCACCCCTACCACCACCACCCCATCCACCACCAACACCACCACCCCCACCACTACTACCACCACCCAACCCACCAATAACACCACAACCCCCACCCCGATGACCACCACCACCCCTACCCCTACCACCACCACCCAACCCACCAACACCACCCCCACCCCTACCACCACTCCTCAACCCACCAACACCACAACCCCCACCCCTACCACCACCACCCCACCCACCAACAACACCACCACTGTCCCTACCACCACCACCCCACCCACCAACAACACCACCACCGTCCCTACCACTAGAACCACTACCTCCACCCCTACCACCCCTACCACCACCACCCCTACAACCACCACCCCATCCACCAACCACACCACCACCACCCCCCCTACGAGCACCTCCCAACCCACCAACAACACCACAACCCCCACCCCTATGACCACCACCACCCCCACCCCTACCACCAGCACCCCATCCACCAACACCACCACCACCCCCACCCCTACTACCACCACCAAACCCACCACTACCCCCCCTACCACCACCACCCAACCCACAAACACCACCGCCAGCCCTACGACCACCACCCAGCCTACCAACAACACCACAACCCCCACCCTTACCATAACCACCCAACCCACAAACACCACCCCCAACCCTACCACCACCACCCCATCCACCACCAACACCACCACCCCCACCCCTACCACCACCACCCCATCCACCACCAACACCACCACCTCCACCCCTACCACCACCACCCAACCCACCAATAACACCACAACCCCCACCCCGATGACCACCACCACCCCTACCCTTACCACCACCACCCAACCCACCAACACCACCCCCACCCCTACCACCACCACCCCATCCACCACCAACACCACCACCCCCACCCCTACTAGCACCACCCAACCCACCAATAACACCACAACCCCCACCCCGACGACCACCACCACCCCTACCCCTACCACCACCACCCAACCCACCAACACCACCCCCACCCCTACCACCACTCCTCAACCCACCAACACCACAACCCCCACCCCTACCACCACCACCCAACCCACCAACACCACCACCCCCACCCCTACCACCACCACCCAACCCACCAACACCACCACCCCCAACCCTACCACCACCACCCCACCCACCAACAACACCACCACTGTCCCTACCACCACCACCCCACCCACCAACAACACCACCACCGTCCCTACCACTAGAACCACTACCTCCACCCCTACCACCCCTACCACCACCACCCCTACAACCACCACCCCATCCACCAACCACACCACCACCACCCCCCCTACGAGCACCTCCCAACCCACCAACAACACCACAACCCCCACCCCTATGACCACCACCACCCCCACCCCTACCACCAGCACCCCATCCACCAACACCACCACCACCCCCACCCCTACTACCACCACCAAACCCACCACTACCCCCCCTACCACCACCACCCAACCCACAAACACCACCGCCAGCCCTACGACCACCACCCAGCCTACCAACAACACCACAACCCCCACCCTTACCATAACCACCCAACCCACAAACACCACCCCCACCCCTACCACCACCACCCCATCCACCACCAACACCACCACCCCCACCCCTACCACCACCACCCCATCCACCACCAACACCACCACCTCCACCCCTACCACCACCACCCAACCCACCAATAACACCACAACCCCCACCCCGATGACCACCACCACCCCTACCCCTACCACCACCACCCAACACACCAACACCACCCCCACCCCTACCACCACTCCTCAACCCACCAACACCACCACCCCCACCCCTACCACCACCACCCAACCCACCAACAACACCACAACCCACACCCCTACCAAGACCACCACCACCCCCACCCTTACCACCACCACCCAACCCACCACCAACACCACAACCCCCACCCCTACCACCACCACCCAACCCACCAATAACACCACAACCCCCACCCCTACCACCACCACCCAACCCACCAACACCACCACCCCCACCGCTACCACCACCACCCAACCCACCAACAACACCACCACCCCCACCCCTACCACCACCACCCAACCCACCAATAACACCACAACCCCCACCCCTACCACCACCACCCAACCCACCAACAACACCACCACCCCCACCCTTACCACCACCACCCAACACACCAACAACACCACCACCCCCACCGCTACCACCACCACCCAACCCACCAACAACACCACCACCCCCACCCTTACCACCACCACCCAATCCACCAACAACACCACCACCCCCACCCCTACCACCACCACCCAACCCACCAATAACACTGCAACCCCCACCCCTATGACCACCACCACCCCCACACCTACCACCACCCTACCAACCAACACCACCCCTACCCCTACCACCACCACCCCATCCACCAACAACACCACAACCCCCACCCCTACCACCACCACCCAACCCACCAACAACACCACAACCCCCACCCCTACCACCACCACCCAACCCACCAACACCACCCCCACCCCTACCACCACCACCCCATCCACCACCAACACCACCACCCCCACCACTACTACCACCACCCAACCCACCAATAACACCACAACCCCCACCCCGATGACCACCACCACCCCTACCCCTACCACCAACACCCAACCCACCAACACCACCCCCACCCCTACCACCACTCCTCAACCCACCAACACCACCACCCCCACCCCTACCACCACCACCCAACCCACCAACACCACCACCCCCACCCCTACCACCAACACCCAACCCACCAACACCACCACCACCACCACCCCTACCACCACCACCCCATCCACCACCAACACCACCACCCCCACCCCTACTACCACCACCCAACCCACCAATAACACCACAACCCCCACCCCGATGACCACCACCACCCCTACCCCTACCACCACCACCCAACCCACCAACACCACCCCCACCCCTACCACCACTCCTCAACCCACCAACACCACAACCCCCACCCCTACCACCACCACCCCACCCACCAACAACACCACCACTGTCCCTACCACCACCACCCCACCCACCAACAACACCACCACCGTCCCTACCACTAGAACCACTACCTCCACCCCTACCACCCCTACCACCACCACCCCTACAACCACCACCCCATCCACCAACCACACCACCACCACCCCCCCTACGAGCACCTCCCAACCCACCAACAACACCACAACCCCCACCCCTATGACCACCACCACCCCCACCCCTACCACCAGCACCCCATCCACCAACACCACCACCACCCCCACCCCTACTACCACCACCAAACCCACCACTACCCCCCCTACCACCACCACCCAACCCACAAACACCACCGCCAGCCCTACGACCACCACCCAGCCTACCAACAACACCACAACCCCCACCCTTACCATAACCACCCAACCCACAAACACCACCCCCAACCCTACCACCACCACCCCATCCACCACCAACACCACCACCCCCACCCCTACCACCACCACCCCATCCACCACCAACACCACCACCTCCACCCCTACCACCACCACCCAACCCACCAATAACACCACAACCCCCACCCCGATGACCACCACCACCCCTACCCTTACCACCACCACCCAACCCACCAACACCACCCCCACCCCTACCACCACCACCCCATCCACCACCAACACCACCACCCCCACCCCTACTAGCACCACCCAACCCACCAATAACACCACAACCCCCACCCCGACGACCACCACCACCCCTACCCCTACCACCACCACCCAACCCACCAACACCACCCCCACCCCTACCACCACTCCTCAACCCACCAACACCACAACCCCCACCCCTACCACCACCACCCAACCCACCAACACCACCACCCCCACCCCTACCACCACCACCCAACCCACCAACACCACCACCCCCAACCCTACCACCACCACCCCACCCACCAACAACACCACCACTGTCCCTACCACCACCACCCCACCCACCAACAACACCACCACCGTCCCTACCACTAGAACCACTACCTCCACCCCTACCACCCCTACCACCACCACCCCTACAACCACCACCCCATCCACCAACCACACCACCACCACCCCCCCTACGAGCACCTCCCAACCCACCAACAACACCACAACCCCCACCCCTATGACCACCACCACCCCCACCCCTACCACCAGCACCCCATCCACCAACACCACCACCACCCCCACCCCTACTACCACCACCAAACCCACCACTACCCCCCCTACCACCACCACCCAACCCACAAACACCACCGCCAGCCCTACGACCACCACCCAGCCTACCAACAACACCACAACCCCCACCCTTACCATAACCACCCAACCCACAAACACCACCCCCAACCCTACCACCACCACCCCATCCACCACCAACACCACCACCCCCACCCCTACCACCACCACCCCATCCACCACCAACACCACCACCTCCACCCCTACCACCACCACCCAACCCACCAATAACACCACAACCCCCACCCCGATGACCACCACCACCCCTACCCTTACCACCACCACCCAACCCACCAACACCACCCCCACCCCTACCACCACCACCCCATCCACCACCAACACCACCACCCCCACCCCTACTAGCACCACCCAACCCACCAATAACACCACAACCCCCACCCCGACGACCACCACCACCCCTACCCCTACCACCACCACCCAACCCACCAACACCACCCCCACCCCTACCACCACTCCTCAACCCACCAACACCACAACCCCCACCCCTACCACCACCACCCAACCCACCAACACCACCACCCCCACCCCTACCACCACCACCCAACCCACCAACACCACCACCCCCAACCCTACCACCACCACCCCACCCACCAACAACACCACCACTGTCCCTACCACCACCACCCCACCCACCAACAACACCACCACCGTCCCTACCACTAGAACCACTACCTCCACCCCTACCACCCCTACCACCACCACCCCTACAACCACCACCCCATCCACCAACCACACCACCACCACCCCCCCTACGAGCACCTCCCAACCCACCAACAACACCACAACCCCCACCCCTATGACCACCACCACCCCCACCCCTACCACCAGCACCCCATCCACCAACACCACCACCACCCCCACCCCTACTACCACCACCAAACCCACCACTACCCCCCCTACCACCACCACCCAACCCACAAACACCACCGCCAGCCCTACGACCACCACCCAGCCTACCAACAACACCACAACCCCCACCCTTACCATAACCACCCAACCCACAAACACCACCCCCACCCCTACCACCACCACCCCATCCACCACCAACACCACCACCCCCACCCCTACCACCACCACCCCATCCACCACCAACACCACCACCTCCACCCCTACCACCACCACCCAACCCACCAATAACACCACAACCCCCACCCCGATGACCACCACCACCCCTACCCCTACCACCACCACCCAACACACCAACACCACCCCCACCCCTACCACCACTCCTCAACCCACCAACACCACCACCCCCACCCCTACCACCACCACCCAACCCACCAACAACACCACAACCCACACCCCTACCAAGACCACCACCACCCCCACCCTTACCACCACCACCCAACCCACCACCAACACCACAACCCCCACCCCTACCACCACCACCCAACCCACCAATAACACCACAACCCCCACCCCTACCACCACCACCCAACCCACCAACACCACCACCCCCACCGCTACCACCACCACCCAACCCACCAACAACACCACCACCCCCACCCCTACCACCACCACCCAACCCACCAATAACACCACAACCCCCACCCCTACCACCACCACCCAACCCACCAACAACACCACCACCCCCACCCTTACCACCACCACCCAACACACCAACAACACCACCACCCCCACCGCTACCACCACCACCCAACCCACCAACAACACCACCACCCCCACCCTTACCACCACCACCCAATCCACCAACAACACCACCACCCCCACCCCTACCACCACCACCCAACCCACCAATAACACTGCAACCCCCACCCCTATGACCACCACCACCCCCACACCTACCACCACCCTACCAACCAACACCACCCCTACCCCTACCACCACCACCCCATCCACCAACAACACCACAACCCCCACCCCTACCACCACCACCCAACCCACCAACAACACCACAACCCCCACCCCTACCACCACCACCCAACCCACCAACACCACCCCCACCCCTACCACCACCACCCCATCCACCACCAACACCACCACCCCCACCACTACTACCACCACCCAACCCACCAATAACACCACAACCCCCACCCCGATGACCACCACCACCCCTACCCCTACCACCAACACCCAACCCACCAACACCACCCCCACCCCTACCACCACTCCTCAACCCACCAACACCACCACCCCCACCCCTACCACCACCACCCAACCCACCAACACCACCACCCCCACCCCTACCACCAACACCCAACCCACCAACACCACCACCACCACCACCCCTACCACCACCACCCCATCCACCACCAACACCACCACCCCCACCCCTACTACCACCACCCAACCCACCAATAACACCACAACCCCCACCCCGATGACCACCACCACCCCTACCCCTACCACCACCACCCAACCCACCAACACCACCCCCACCCCTACCACCACTCCTCAACCCACCAACACCACAACCCCCACCCCTACCACCACCACCCCACCCACCAACAACACCACCACTGTCCCTACCACCACCACCCCACCCACCAACAACACCACCACCGTCCCTACCACTAGAACCACTACCTCCACCCCTACCACCCCTACCACCACCACCCCTACAACCACCACCCCATCCACCAACCACACCACCACCACCCCCCCTACGAGCACCTCCCAACCCACCAACAACACCACAACCCCCACCCCTATGACCACCACCACCCCCACCCCTACCACCAGCACCCCATCCACCAACACCACCACCACCCCCACCCCTACTACCACCACCAAACCCACCACTACCCCCCCTACCACCACCACCCAACCCACAAACACCACCGCCAGCCCTACGACCACCACCCAGCCTACCAACAACACCACAACCCCCACCCTTACCATAACCACCCAACCCACAAACACCACCCCCAACCCTACCACCACCACCCCATCCACCACCAACACCACCACCCCCACCCCTACCACCACCACCCCATCCACCACCAACACCACCACCTCCACCCCTACCACCACCACCCAACCCACCAATAACACCACAACCCCCACCCCGATGACCACCACCACCCCTACCCTTACCACCACCACCCAACCCACCAACACCACCCCCACCCCTACCACCACCACCCCATCCACCACCAACACCACCACCCCCACCCCTACTAGCACCACCCAACCCACCAATAACACCACAACCCCCACCCCGACGACCACCACCACCCCTACCCCTACCACCACCACCCAACCCACCAACACCACCCCCACCCCTACCACCACTCCTCAACCCACCAACACCACAACCCCCACCCCTACCACCACCACCCAACCCACCAACACCACCACCCCCACCCCTACCACCACCACCCAACCCACCAACACCACCACCCCCAACCCTACCACCACCACCCCACCCACCAACAACACCACCACTGTCCCTACCACCACCACCCCACCCACCAACAACACCACCACCGTCCCTACCACTAGAACCACTACCTCCACCCCTACCACCCCTACCACCACCACCCCTACAACCACCACCCCATCCACCAACCACACCACCACCACCCCCCCTACGAGCACCTCCCAACCCACCAACAACACCACAACCCCCACCCCTATGACCACCACCACCCCCACCCCTACCACCAGCACCCCATCCACCAACACCACCACCACCCCCACCCCTACTACCACCACCAAACCCACCACTACCCCCCCTACCACCACCACCCAACCCACAAACACCACCGCCAGCCCTACGACCACCACCCAGCCTACCAACAACACCACAACCCCCACCCTTACCATAACCACCCAACCCACAAACACCACCCCCACCCCTACCACCACCACCCCATCCACCACCAACACCACCACCCCCACCCCTACCACCACCACCCCATCCACCACCAACACCACCACCTCCACCCCTACCACCACCACCCAACCCACCAATAACACCACAACCCCCACCCCGATGACCACCACCACCCCTACCCCTACCACCACCACCCAACACACCAACACCACCCCCACCCCTACCACCACTCCTCAACCCACCAACACCACAACCCCCACCCCTACCACCACCACCCAACCCACCAACACCACCACCCCCACCCCTACCACCACCACCCCACCCACCAACAACACCACCACTGTCCCTACCACCACCACCCCACCCACCAACAACACCACCACTGTCCCTACCACTAGAACCACTACCTCCACCCCTACCACCCCTACCACCACCACCCCTACAACCACCACCCCATCCACCAACCACACCACCACCACCCCCACTACGAGCACCTCCCAACCCACCAACAACACCACAACCCCCACCCCTATGACCACCACCACCCCCACCCCTACCACCAGCACCCCATCCACCAACACCACCACCACCCCCACCCCTACTACCACCACCAAACCCACCACTACCCCCCCTACCACCACCACCCATCCCACAAACACCACCGCCAGCCCTACGACCACCACCCAGCCTACCAACAACACCACAACCCCCACCCTTACCATAACCACCGAACCCACAAACACCACCCCCACCCCTACCACCACCACCCCATCCACCACCAACACCACCACCCCCACTGCTACCACCACCACCCAACCCACCAACAACACCACAACCCCCACCCCGATGACCATCACCACCCCCACCCCTACCACCACCACCCAACCCACCAATGCCATCCCCACCCCTACCACCACCACCCAACCCACCAACAACACCATTACCCCCACCCCTATCACTTCGACAACCACCCAAACCACGAACAACTCCACCCCCACCACCAAAACCACCACCCCTACCCCTAACACTTCCACCGCCACCCCACCCATGAACAACACCACCAAGACTGCCTCTACCACCACTACCACTGTCCCTACCACTACGAACTTCACCACCTCTACCCCCACCACTACCTCCACCACCACCACCACCACCACCACCACCACCACCACCCCTACAACTTATTCCACCAACGCAACCACCATGACCGCCACCACCAATGCAGGTGAGTATTCCTCCTTGCTGGCACCACCTAGCCATCTTCCTCCTCCCTTTCCTCTCACCGTGCCCCAAGCATACCACCACCCAACCCACCAATAACACCACAACCCCCACCCCGATGACCACCACCACCCCTACCCCTACCACCACCACCCAACCCACCAACACCACCCCCACCCAGCCCCCACGGTGGCTTTGTCCTCCTGGCCTTTCTCCGGGCTCTCTCACAGCACCCATGTCCTGGGCTGCCTTTTCCAGGTCAATGCCAGAACGGGGGCACCTGGCTTGGCACCCAGTGCAAATGTCCTGGTGGTTACGAGGGCACGCACTGTGAGACCCCCATCTGCAACAATAACGGCACCTGGATGCCTCCCAATATTTGCCAGTGCACCGACAATTTCCAGGGGGATTATTGCCAGTATGCCAAGGAAACCATCGAGCTCAAAGATGGTAAGGAGCCATCCCAAGTTGTGCTACGTCACACTGGGGCTTCTGTGGGGGAGGCCCCAACGCAGGATTTGGGCTGAGGTCACCTCAGAGGGACGAACCAAATGGGGAGACCATGAGGGATCAACCTGGGAATGGGCTTAGGGTCACCTCAGAGGGACAAACACGGGAATGGGGCCACCATGGAGGGACCAAGCCGGGAATGGAGTTGGGTCACCTCAGAGGGACCGATGCGGGAATGGGGCCACCATGGAGGGACCAAGCCGGGAATGGAGTTGGGTCACCTCAGAGGGACCAACATGGGAATGGGGCCACCATGGAGGGACCAAGCCGGGAATGGAGTTGGGTCACCTCAGAGGGACCGACCCGGGAATGGGGCCACCATGGAGGGACTGACCTGATCACCTGAGCAAGGGCACTGAGGGTGGGATGAGGACACTTGAGTCTATTGCTTATGGGTTGTCGCCTGCTTGGTGAAGTAACGGTGAATGCAACGGTGGAGATGAAGGCGAAGATTGACAACAGGAATTTCACAGAAGACCTGAAAAATAAGACCTCTGCAGCTTACCGAGATTTTGAGAAGGAATTCAAGGAGCAGGTCAGGGCACAGCGATGCCAGGGGCATCCACGTGCTGGAGCAGCACTCCTGGGGGGGGTATTTGGGGCATGACGGGGCTGGTACCCGCATCTCCCCACGGCTTCTCTTTGTCTTCCAGATGAGGAAGGTTTACGAACGTTTAGAGGGCTACCAAGATGTGGAGATCCACGAACTGACGTGAGTGCCCATCAGGGGCTGGGTGGTGTGTCCTCATGGGCTACTGACCCCCTCCATCTGCTCTGGCAGGGTGATTTGGGGTGAAGGGACCCACAAGGATCAATTCAAGGTGATGCTCTCCAAGGATGGGGCATCCACATCCCATCAAGCCACGTTCTGTCCCTGGGCTTCCTCCAAGGTGGCCCAGCCCCACATCAAAGTGGCCACACTGTCCCTCCACATCAGGGGACCCCAAATTAGTCCCAACTGGGTCCCCTGCAGTGTGGGACCACAGCCTTAGCCCTGCTGAGCCACCGGTGCCCCTTCTTCTTGCAGCAACGGCAGCATTCTGGTGAACTACACCGTCCTCCTGAAGGTGCTCGTCAGCGCCACAGTGAACGCTACGGTGGAGACCATCTCCCAAAACCTCGTCAAAGCCGTCAATAACAACACCTTCTGCAACAGCAGCTGCGTAGGAGCCGACTGTGAGTGATGCTAGTGATTGCCCTCCACGTCTCAGTTGGCACCGGGGCAATGGGGGGATGGGGGGTTTGAGCCCAAGGGATCCCACCAGCAGCTGCTCTCTCCATCCCAGGTGGTTTCTGTTTCAACTCCAACTTCACCAACATCACCAGCTACGAGGTGAACGAGGTTGAAAGCAGTAAGTGAGCCCACAGGACATTCGTCCCCACCCCAGGACCCCTCAAACCACGTCCCCGCTCCACCCTGAGCCATGCGCCACCTCCCTTAGGTCTGTGCGACAATTACATCGTGGAGGAGCTCAAGCCCTACTACACCCTGCTCATCACCAACACCAGCGTCTTCTGCATCACCAGATGTGACAAACGATCTCCTGATCCTCACAACTGCGTCCACGGCAAGTGCATCATGATGCTCTCGGGACCACAGTGCGAGTAAGCACCCTCTTGTGCACCCACCTACCTCCAAAATGGGTGCTCCCCTGGGTTTGGGGTGAAACCCGCATCACTCTCACCTCCTGGACGTCTCCACCAGGTGCTCGGACCAGTCGGTGTTCTGGTACCAAGACAGCATGTGCAGCTCACGGATCAGCAAGATGGGGGTGGCCATAGGGGTACCGGTGACCGGGTTGGTGGTGGCCATCGCCATCTTCACCGTCCTCCTGGTGCGGGCTAAGAGGCAGAAGGACGACGACAGGCAAGTGCATCGTCGTGGGGTGGGGTGGGGTGGGGTCCCCTGGGGACCGTGCCTCCTTCTCATCCACCTCCGTCCCATCATGCAAGGCTCAGTTGACCTTTCACAGGGACCTCTATTGTGATGAGGAGGAAAGCTGGAACAGCACTGAGGGCTTCTCCAGCGTCAACCAGGCAGCTACATTGAAAGGTAACGGGGTTGGATGGTGGTGGGCTGGGCAGGGGGGGGTGGTTGTGACACCCGGGGAGCTGCTGGGGTTCCATGTCACCTCTTCTTCTACCCTGCATGCTCAGAGCCCTCTAGCGCCTCCTACATCAACCTGCAGAAGGTGGACACCTCACAGAAGGTGGGTGCCATGTCCCCTGGACCCTGATGCAGTCCCTCCACCCACTGCGGTGGGGACAACCCCCATCTTCTCACCCCCATCTCTCCTTCCCCACTAGATCCACATCAAACAACCGTCCGTCATCGTTCCCTGAGTGGAGCCACTCAGGAGGCAGTGGCGAGCAGAGGGGCACAAGGGGAGTGGGTGTGTGTCTCAGGGTGGCAAGCACCGGGAAATCCACCATCCTCTTCCTCCCTGCACGGCTCTTTACGATAGCACTTTCTATAATTTAATAAAACACTTATTTTATTGTCACCTGGCAGTTTCCGCATACCGTCAGGGACACGCAAGGTGGTCTCATGCCCCGTGGGGCGGACGTGGGCTCGGCTGGAGGACAGGGCTTGGTGGTGGGATGCAAATTGCGCCAAAAAATACCCACAAAGCAGGAAGGGAACACATCTGGGGAGGAGTTCATTGCTGAGTGAACAATTAGAACTTGCCATGGGAATCACCCCAAAGGTGCAAGTCCAACGGGTGACGCACATGGGAGAATTTGCCCTTGTTCCCACCCCCGGGGTTAACTATCAGCCCAGAGTTTCATCCACGCCTCCTTCCCAGCCTCTCTGTGGGGAAGGGGATAAAGAGCTGTGGGGTGGAGGCCACCCGTGGCGGCTGTGGAGGATGGGGACATCGAGGGGGTGGCCAAGGTGGCAGCACCCATGGATGGTGGGACCATTGAGGGTGGTCCTAAGGTGGCAGCACCCATGGATGGTGGCACACGCAAGGAATGGAATGGGGTCTGGGGTCACCCATCTGAATATCACCTACCCCCCCATGTAGGTGTCCCTGGGGGTTGTCCCCTTGGCATCACCACTGCTCCTACGGCGGGCTGGAAAAATGCGGAAACGTGCCCAAGCTCGTCTCCCTTCGCTTGGGCCCTCGGCCAATTCACACCTTGCCCATTTCCTCGAGCGCTAAAATTAGCAATTATTTATTTTTTCCACCTTACCTGGCAGCTGGGAGGTGTGTGGGGAGGTGTGTGCGTGTTGGGGGGGACAAAGTCCAAACGCTGCAGAAAAAGACGTTGAGGGTGTGGGCAGGTGTGGCCCCACCCCTACCTGGCAGGTCCTGGTGTGGGGTAGGAAGGTTCCCCCGCGGGCAGCAGGGTGGGGATCCCGGGGGGCATCACCCCAGAAATGGGCTGCAAAAGGGGCATTAACGGCCTCTTGCCCCCTCCCCAAGTCTACGTTGGGGTTTTCCCAGTACAAACCAGTGTCACCAGCACCTTTCCAATGTCTTTATTAGGAAGAAAGAGGGGGTCCAGCCCCACTTTCTTTTTTTCTGGGGGGAGATTTCAGAGGTGCTGGTGGGCATCATGACTGAGGTTTCAGAGGTTCCACTGGGCACTGTGACTGCAGAGGTGCTGGTGGTCATTGAGGTTTCGGAGGTGCTGGTGGGCACGGTGGTTGTGGCGATGCTGGTGGGCACGGTTGTTGTGGACATGAGCGTAGCTGTGGAGCTTTCAGTGTTGCTGGTGGTTGTGGTGGCCGTAGAGGTGCTCGTGGACATTGTGGATGGAGAGGCACTTGTTCCCATGGTTGTTGTAGACGTGCTGGTGGTTGTGGGGATTTCAAAGGTGCTGGTGGGCATGGTGACCATAGAGGTGCTGGAGGGTGTGGAGACTTCAGAGGTGCTGATGAGCATGGTGACCGTAGAAGGTGCTGGCGGGAATGGCGACAGTAGAGGTGCTACTGAGTGTTGAAATTTCAGAGGTGCGGGTGGCTGTGGGGATTTCAGAGGTGCTGGTGGGAGAGGTGACCGCAGATGTGCTGGTGGCTGTGGGGATTTCAGAGGCGCTGGTGGGCGTGGAGGTTTCAGAGGTGCTGGTGGGCATGGTTGTGGAGATGATGGTGGCTGTGGAGGTTTCAGCAGTGCTGGTGGGCGTGGTGGCTGTAGAGGTGCTGATGGGCATGGTGGATGGAGAGGTGCTTGTTCCCATGGCTGTTGTAGAGGTGCTGGTGGTTGTGGGGATTTCGGAGGTGCTGGTGGGCGTGGTGACCATCGAGGTGCTGCTGGGTGTGGAGGTTTCAGAGGTGCTGGTGGTTGTGGGGATTTCGGAGGTGCTGGTGGGTGTGGTGACCATCGAGGTGCTGCTGGGTGTGGAGGTTTCAGAGGTGCTGGAGGGTGCCACAGTTGTAGAGATGCTGGTGCCTGTGAAGGTTTCAGAGGTGCTGGTAAACCTTGTGGTTTCAGAGGTGCTGGAGGGCGTGGTGTATGTAGAGGTGGTGGTGGGCATGGTTGTTGTGGAGATGATGGTGATCATGGTGGTTTCTGTGGAGTCGCTGGTGCTAGTGATGGTTTCTGCAGAATCTCCGGTGCACGTGGTGGTTTCTGTGGACTCGCTGGTGGCATGGCTACAAATACACTCAAGATGTTCCTTCTCTATGTCCTCCACCATGGGGTCTCCAAAGGGCTTCGTGGCACCAGGGTGGTGTCCTGCTGGGGACATCATGGGGACACCAGCACCCTGTAGAGTGTCACCACCATGACTCCACAGCCACCGTGGGCCCAAATATTGGCCAGGAACCACATTGCCATCTGATGACCCCAGCCTGATGCTATCTTCCCAGACCTGTTGACATCACAGGACCTGTCCCATGTCCCCATCCCACCTCCTCATCCCATATCCCACATCTTCATCCCACATCCCCTTTCCACCTCATCACCTCACGTCCCCATTCCCGTCCCCATCCTGCTCCTGCCCCCAACCTGCCTCCACGGAGGGGACAAATCACGGCCAGGGCTGGTGGGGAAAGGACAGGGTCTTGGAGATGGCTGGGACATTCCCCGAAGGATCTCATGGACCTTAGGGGAGGGCGATGGGCACCCGATGACACGACATGTCCCTTGGGACAACATGTCTGCTGAGAAATGGGTGTTGGCACTTGCCCCTTTGTTCCCAGCACCCGCAGCTCAGGTTTCATCCCTCCTACTTCTTAATTGTGACCAAAGGTCCCTGTCACCCTCAACGACTCTCCCTGTCCCATTCCCACCACACCTGTGATCGGCAGCGGTTGAACAAGCCAAGGTGCCCCCCTCCACCGCCGCAGGCCCCCAACTCTGAGGTGCGGAGAGATGGGGGTTCGTCTGTGGGGTAGCCTGGCCCTGGTCTGCATCTGCTTCCTGGTCGTCATGAGAGGTGGGTGCTGCTGGTGCTGGGACCTCCCATTCCCATTCCACTGCTCCAGTTTCGTCACTGGGGGGACACCCTGAGGACTGGAGGTGGGACAGGGGTGGGCGCGAGGGTCTTCCAAGGACCCCGTGCTGCAGGGCTGATCATGAACAAGCATGAATTGGGGTCCGGGCGGGGGGGTAGCTATGGGTCTCTGGGGGGGGTCCATGGATCTTTGGGACCCAACTGTGGGTCTTGGAAGGTCTGGGGGGGTCTTTGGAGAACCAAGGGCAAGTCTTTGGGGGGCAATGGGGGTTCACTTTGGTGGATGTGGGTCTTTGGAGGTCCATGGGTTGTTGGGAGACAACTGGGGGTTGTTTAACTGCTCGGACTAAAGGCAAAAGTCCCTTTTGCCGTTCAGAGTATCGTTGGTCTCTTTCTTTAAATGCACTTGAGCTCAACAATAGTCGTCTTTTTAGTCCATGGGGGCCAGTTTGGAACAGGGGCCTTGGGAGAACCAAGGGCAGGTCTCTGGGGGGACGTTGGCTATGGTGGATGTGGCTCTTTGGAGATCCATGGGTTTTTGGGACCCAGCTGTGGGTGCTGGAAGGTCTTGGGAGGGGTCTTTGGGGAACCAGGGGCGGGTCTTTGGGGGCTGTTGGTCTATGGAGGACATGGGTGTTTGGGGGTCAATGTGTTTAGGGGGATGTGGGTGGTTGCGGGGCAAGGGCAGGTGCTTGACATGTAGGAGAAAGTGGGAGGGCACCCACGAAAGGGCCCGGAGACTGTCACTGCCTGTCCTGGGAGGGGGGTGGCCACCCGCCTGAGGAGCCCGGGCGCAGGTAGGTGTCAGAGCATTGGGTCAAGATCCAAAGGACCTTCTGACACCCACATCGTCTCGCCTGTTCTGCATAGATGATGCTGGCCAGCATGCCCCACGGGACAAAGGGCAACCAATCAGGCAGAGTTCTCCTTTACCCAAGACGGGGCATTGGACTCCTCGCGCCCAAGAGACGAAAGTGAAAAAGAGAGAGGAAGACCCTCCAGACACCACCAGCAGGAGAAACCCGTTGGTGCCGGTTGAGAAGAAGGGACCCGCACGGAAAAAGAGGGATAACACGAGCCTCAACATGTCTCTTAGCCCCACTCTCCACACAAGTCCTACAAGCCCAAGGAATACTTCACCACGCGCCACAGCTTCAAAGGCCAATACCTCATCTAAATCTACCACCCCCACCCCCACCCCTATGGCCACCACCCCACCCACCAACAACACCCCCATCCCCACCCCTACCAACACCACCCAACCCACTAACACCACCAGCACCCCTACACCTACCAACACCACCACCCAACCCACCACCAACACCAACACCCCAACCCCTACCACCACCACCCAACCCACCAACACCACAACCACCCCCACCCCTACCAACACCACCACCCAATCCAGCAGCACCACAACCACCCCCACCCCTACCAACACCACCACCCAATCCAGCAGCACCATGACCCTCCCCACCCCTATGACCACCACCCCACCCACCAACACCACAACCACCCCCAACCCTACCAACACCACCACCACCCAACCCACCAACACCACCCCCACCCCAACCCCCACCAACAGCACCATCCAACCCACAATCAACACCACCCCCACCCTTAACAACACCACCACCCAACCCACCGACACCACCACCACCCCCACCCCTAACACTACCACCGCCACCGATCCCACCAACACCACCAGCACCCCAACCCCTACCAACAACACCACCCAACCCACCAACACCAACCCCACCCCCACCCCTACCATTACCACCCAACCCACCAACAATGGCACCACCCCCACCCCTATCAGCAACACGACCACCCCCAACCCTACCAACAATACCACCAACCCCTCCCCTATGGCCACCACCCAACCCACCACCAGCACCACCACCCCCACCCCTATGGCTACCCCCCCACCCACCAACACCACCACCAGCCCCAATCCTACCACCACCACCACACCCAACACCACCACCACCCCCACCCCTTCCAAGACCATCACCCAACCCACCAACACCACCCCCACCGCCAACCCTAACACAACCACCACCACCCAACCCACCAACACCACCACCACCCCCACCCCTATCACCACCACCCAACCCACTAACACCACCACCCCCCCAACCCCCACCAACAGCACCATCCAACCCACAATCAACACCACCCCCACCCCTACCAACACCACCACCCAATCCAGCAGCACCATGACCATCCCCACCCCTATGGCCACCACCCCACCCACCAACAACACCCCCATCCCCACCCCTACCAACACCACCCAACCCACTAACACCACCAGCACCCCTACACCTACCAACACCACCACCCAACCCAACAACAACACCAACACCCCAACCCCTACCACCACCACCACCCAACCCACCAACACCACAACCACCCCCACCCCTACCAACACCACGACCCAATCCAGCAGCACCATGACCCTCCCCACCCCTATGACCACCACCCCACCCACCAACACCACAACCACCCCCAACCCTACCAACAACACCACCACCCAACCCACCAACACCACCCCCACCCCAACCCCCACCAACAGCACCATCCAACCCACAATCAACACCACCCCCACCCTTAACAACACCACCACCCAACCCACCAACACCACCCCCACCCCTAACACTACCACCGCCACCGATCCCACCAACACCACCAGCACCCCAACCCCTAACAACAACACCACCCAACCCACCAACACCAACCCCACCCCCACCCCTACCATTACCACCCAACCCACCACCAACGGCACCACCCCCACCCCTATCAGCAACACGACCACCCCCAATCCTACCAACAATACCACTACCCCCTCCCCTATGGCCACCACCCAACCCACCACCAGCACCACCACCCCCACCCCTATGGCTACCCCCCCACCCACCAACACCACCACCAGCCCCAATCCTACCACCACCACCACCCCCAACACCACCACCACCCCCACCCCTTCCAAGACCACCACCCAACCCACCAACACCACCCCCACCGCCAACCCTAACACAACCACCACCACCCAACCCACCAACACCACCACCACCCCCACCCCTACCACCACCACCCAACCCACTAACACCACCACCCCCCCAACCCCCACCAACAGCACCATCCAACCCACAATCAACACCACCCCCACCCCTACCAACACCACCATGCAACCCACCAACACCACAACCACCCCCACCCCTACCAACACCACCACCCAATCCAGCAACACCACGACCCTCCCCACCGCTATGACCACCACCCCACCCACCAACACCACAACCACCCCCAGCCCTACCAACACCACCACCTCAACTACCTCTACCACCACTACCACCGTCCCTACCACTTATTCCACCAACGCAACCACCATGACCACCACCACCAATGCAGGTGAGTATTCCTCCTTGCTGGCACCACCTAGCCATCTTCCTCCTCCCTTTCCTCTCACCGTGCCCCAAGCATTCTCCAGGTGGCTTTGCCCTCCTGGCCTTTCTCCGGGCTCTCTCACAGCACCCATGTCCTGGGCTGCCTTTTCCAGGTCAATGCCAGAACGGGGGCACCTGGCTTGGCACCCAGTGCAAATGTCCTGGTGGTTACGAGGGCACGTACTGTGAGACCCCCATCTGCAAGAATAACGGCATCTGGATGCCTCCCAATATTTGCCAGTGCACCGACAATTTCCAGGGGGATTATTGCCAGTATGCCAAGGAAACCATCGAGCTCAAAGATGGTAAGGAGCCATCCCAAGTTGTGCTACGTCACACTGGGGCTTCTGTGGTGGAGGCCCCAACGCAGGATTTGGGCTGAGGTCACCTCAGAGGGACAAACCAAATGGGGAGACCATGAGGAATCAACCTGGGAATGGGCTTAGGGTCACCTCAGAGGCACCAACACGGGAATGGGGCCACCATGGAGGGACCAAGCCGGGAATGGAGTTGGGTCACCTCAGAGGGACCGACGCGGGAATGGGGCCACCATGGAGGGACTGACCTGGTCACCTGAATAAGGGTACCGAGGGTGGGATGGGGACACTTGAGTCTATTGCTTATGGGTTGTCGCCTGCTTGGTGAAGTAACGGTGAATGCAACGGTGGAGATGAAGGCGAAGATTGACAACAGGAATTTCACAGAAGACCTGAAAAATAAGACCTCTGCAGCTTACCGAGATTTTGAGAAGGAATTCAAGGAGCAGGTCAGGGCACAGCGATGCCAGGGGCATCCACGTGCTGGAGCAGCACTCCTGGGGGGGGTATTTGGGGCATGACGGGGCTGGTACCCGCATCTCCCCACGGCTTCTCTTTGTCTTCCAGATGAGGAAGGTTTACGAACGTTTAGAGGGCTACCAAGATGTGGAGATCCACGAACTGACGTGAGTGCCCATCAGGGGCTGGGTGGTGTGTCCTCATGGGCTACTGACCCCCTCCATCTGCTCTGGCAGGGTGATTTGGGGTGAAGGGACCCACAAGGATCAATTCAAGGTGATGCTCTCCAAGGATGGGGCATCCACATCCCTTCAAGCCACGTTCTGTCCCTGGGCTTCCTCCAGGGTGGCCCAGCCCCACATCAAAGTGGCCACACTGTCCCTCCACATCAGGGGACCCCAAATTAGTCCCAACTGGGTCCCCTGCAGTGTGGGACCGCAGCCTTAGCCCTGCTGAGCCACCGGTGCCCCTTCTTCTTGCAGCGAGGGCAGCATTCTGGTGAACTACACCGTCCTCCTGAAGGTGCTCGTCAGCGCCACAGTGAACGCTACGGTGGAGACCATCTCCCAAAACCTTGTCAAAGCCGTCAATAACAACACCTTCTGCAACAGCAGCTGCGTAGGAGCCGACTGTGAGTGATGCTAGTGATTGCCCTCCACGTCTCAGTTGGCATCGGGACAAGGTCCTTGCTGGGGGATGGGGGGTTTGAGCCCAAGGGCTCTCACCAGCAGCTGCTCTCTCCATCCCAGGTGGTTTCTGTTTCAACTCCAACTTCACCAACATCACCAGCTACGAGGTGAACGAGGTTGAAAGCAGTAAGTGAGCCCACAGGACATTCGTCCCCACCCCAGGACCCCTCAAACCACGTCCCCGCTCCACCCTGAGCCATGCGCCACCTCCCTTAGGTCTGTGCGACAATTACATCGTGGAGGAGCTCAGGCGCTACTACAAGCCGGTTGTCACCAGCACCGGCGTCCTCTGCGTCAGCGTATGTGACAAACGATCTCCTGATCCTCACAACTGCGTCCATGGCAAGTGCATCGTGATGCTCTCGGGACCACAGTGCGAGTAAGCACCCTCTTGTGCACCCACCTACCTCCAAAATGGGTGCTCCCCTGGGTTTGGGGTGAAACCCGCATCACTCTCACCTCCTGGACGTCTCCACCAGGTGCTCAGACCAGTCGGCGTTCTGGTACCAAGACAGCATGTGCAGCTCACGGATCAGCAAGATCGGTGTGGCCGTAGGGGTACCGGTGACTGGGTTGGTGGTGGCCATCGCCATCTTCACCGTCCTCCTGGTGCGGGCTAAGAGGCAGAAGGACAATGACAGGCAAGTGCATTGTCGTGGGGTGGGGTGGGGTGGGGTCCCCATGGGACCGTGCCTCCTTCTCATCCACCTCCGTCCCATCATGCAAGGCTCAGTTGACCTTTCACAGGGACCTCTATTGTGATGAGGAGGAAAGCTGGAACAACACTGAGGGCTTCTCCAGCGTCAACCAGGCAGCTACATTGAAAGGTAACGGGGTTGGATGGTGGTGGGCTGGGCAGGGGGGGTGTGTTGTGACACCCGGGGAGCCGCTGGGGTTCCATGTCACCTCTTCTTCTACCCTGCATGCTCAGAGCCCTCTAGTGCCTCCTACATCAACCTGCAGAAGGTGGACACCTCACAGAAGGTGGGTGCCATGTCCCCTGGACCCTGATGCAGTCCCGCCACCCACTGCGGTGGGGACAACCCCCATCTTCTCACCCCCATCTCTCCTTCCCCACTAGATCCACATCAAACAACCGTCCGTCATCATTCCCTGAGTGGAGCCACTCAGGAGCCAGTGGCGAGCAGAGGGGCACAAGGGGAGTGGGTGTGTGTCTCAGGGTGGCAAGCACCGGGAAATCCACCATCCTCTTCCTCCCTGCGCGGCTCTTTACGATAGCACTTTCTATAATTTAATAAAACACTTATTTTATTGTCACCTGGCAGTTTCCGCATACCGTCAGGGACACGCAAGGTGGTCTCGTGCCCCGTGGGGCGGACGTGGGCTGGGCTGAAGGACAGGGCTTGGTGGTGGGATGCAAATTGCGCCAAAAAATACCCACAAAGCAGGAAGGGAACACATCTGGGGAGGAGTTCATTGCTGAGTGAACAATTAGAACTTGCCATGGGAATCACCCCAAAGGTGCAAGTCCAACGGGTGACGCACATGGGAGAATTTGCCCTTGTTCCCACCCCCGGGGTTAACTATCAGCCCAGAGTTTCATCCACGCCTCCTTCCCAGCCTCTCTGTGGGGAAGGGGATAAAGAGCTGTGGGCTGGAGGCCACCCGTGGCGGCTGTGGAGGATGGGGACATCGAGGGGGTGGCCAAGGTGGCAGCACCCATGGATGGTGGGACCATTGAGGGTGGTCCTAAGGTGGCAGCACCCATGGATGGTGGCACACGCAAGGAATGAAATGGGGTCTGGGGTCACCCATCTGAATATCACCTACCCCCCCATGTAGGTGTCCCTGGGGGTTGTCCCCTTGGCATCACCACTGCTCCTACGGCGGGCTGCAAAAATGCGGAAAAGTGCCCAAGCTCGTCTCCCTTCGCTTGGGCCCTCGGCCAATTCACACCTTGCCCATTTCCTCGAGCGCTAAAATTAGCAATTATTTATTTTTTCCGCCTTACCTGGCAGCTGGGAGGTGTGTGGGGAGGTGTGTGCGTGTTGGGGGGGACAAAGTCCAAACGCTGCAGAAAAGGACGTTGAGGGTGTGGGCAGGTGTGGCCCCACCCCTACCTGGCAGGTCCTGGTGTGGGGTAGGAAGGTTCCCCCGCGGGCAGCAGGGTGGGGATCCCGGGGGGCATCACCCCAGAAATGGGCTGCAAAAGGGGCATTAACGGCCTCTTGCCCCCTCCCCAAGTCTACGTTGGGGTTTTCCCAGTACAAACCAGTGTCACCAGCGCCTTTCCAATGTCTTTATTAGGAAGAAAGAGGGGGTCCAGCCCCACTTTCTTTTTTTCTGGGGGGAGATTTCAGAGGTGCTGGTGGGCATCATGACTGAGGTTTCAGAGGTTCCACTGGGCACTGTGACTGCAGAGGTGCTGGTGGTCATTGAGGTTTCGGAGGTGCTGGTGGGCACGGTGGTTGTGGCGATGCTGGTGGGCACGGTTGTTGTGGACACGAGCGTAGCTGTGGAGCTTTCAGTGTTGCTGGTGGTTGTGGTGGCTGTAGAGGTGCTCGTGGACATTGTGGATGGAGAGGCACTTGTTTCCATGGCTGTAGTAGAGGTGCTGGTGGTTGTGGGGATTTCGGAGGTGCTGGTGGGCGTGGTGACCATCGAGGTGCTGCTGGGTGTGGAGGTTTCAGAGGTGCTGGAGGGTGCCACAGTTGTAGAGATGCTGGTGCCTGTGAAGGTTTCAGAGGTGCTGGTAAACCTTGTGGTTTCAGAGGTGCTGGAGGGCGTGGTGTATGTAGAGGTGGTGGTGGGCATGGTTGTTGTGGAGATGATGGTGATCATGTTGGTTTCTGTGGAGTCGCTGGTGGTAGTGATGGTTTCTGCAGAATCTCCGGTGCACGTGGTGGTTTCTGTGGACTCGCTGGTGGCATGGCTACAAATACACTCAAGATGTTCCTTCTCTATGTCCTCCACCATGGGGTCTCCAAAGGGCTTCATGGCACCAGGGTGGTGTCCTGCTGGGGACATCATGGGGACACCAGCACCCTGTAGAGTGTCACCACCATGACTCCACAGCCACCGTGGGCCCAAATATTGGCCAGGAACCACATTGCCATCTGATGACCCCAGCCTGATGCTATCTTCCCAGACCTGTTGACATCACAGGACCTGTCCCATGTCCCCATCCCACCTCCTCATCCCATATCCCACATCTTCATCCCACATCCCCATTCCACCTCATCACCTCACGTCCCCATTCCCGTCCCCATCCTGCTCCTGCCCCCAACCTGCCTCCACGGTGGGGACAAATCACGGCCAGGGCTGGTGGGGAAAGGACAGAGTCTTGGAGATGGCTGGGACATTCCCCGAAGGATCTCATGGACCTTAGGGGAGGGCGATGGGCACCCGATGACACGACATGTCCCTTGGGACAACATGTCTGCTGAGAAATGGGTGTTGGCACTTGCCCCTTTGTTCCCAGCACCTGCAGCTCAGGTTTCATCCCTCCTACTTCTTAATTGTGACCAAAGGTCCCTGTCACCCTCAACGACTCTCCCTGTCCCATTCCCACCACACCTGTGATCGGCAGCGGTTGAACAAGCCAAGGTGCCCCCCTCCACCGCCGCAGGCCCCCAACTCTGAGGTGCGGAGAGATGGGGGTTCGTCTGTGGGGTAGCCTGGCCCTGGTCTGCATCTGCTTCCTGGTCGTCATGAGAGGTGGGTGCTGCTGGTGCTGGGACCTCCCATTCCCATTCCACCGCTCCAGTTTTGTCACTGGGGGGACACCCTGAGGACTGGAGGTGGGACAGGGGTGGGCGCGAGGGTCTTCCAAGGACCCCGTGCTGCAGGGCTGATCATGAACAAGCATGAATTGGGGTCCGGGGGGGGGGTAGCTATGGGTCTCTGGGGGCAGTCCATGGATCTTTGGGACCCAACTGTGGGTCTTGGAAGGTCTGGGGGGGTCTTTGGAGAACCAAGGGCAAGTCTTTGGGGGGCAATGGGGGTTCACTTTGGTGGATGTGGGTCTTTGGAGGTCCATGGGTTGTTGGGAGACAACTGGGGGTTGTTTAACTGCTCGGACTAAAGGCAAAAGTCCCTTTTGCCGTTCAGAGTATCGTTGGTCTCTTTCTTTAAATGCACTTGAGCTCAACAATAGTCGTCTTTTTGGTCCATGGGGGCCAGTTTGGAACAGGGGCCTTGGGAGAACCAAGGGCAGGTCTCTGGGGGGACGTTGGCTATGGTGGATGTGGCTCTTTGGAGATCCATGGGTTTTTGGGACCCAGCTGTGGGTGCTGGAAGGTCTTGGGAGGGGTCTTTGGGGAACCAGGGGCGGGTCTTTGGGGGTTGTTGGTCTATGGAGGACATGGGTGTTTGGGGGTCAATGTGTTTAGGGGGATGTGGGTGGTTGCGGGGCAAGGGCAGGTGCTTGACATGTAGGAGAAAGTGGGAAGGCACCCACAAAAGGGCCCGGAGACTGTCACTGCCTGTCCTGGGAGGGGGGTGGCCACCCGCCTGAGGAGCCCGGGCGCAGGTAGGTGTCAGAGCATTGGGTCAAGATCCAAAGGACCTTCTGACACCCACATCGTCTCGCCTGTTCTGCATAGATGATGCTGGCCAGCATGCCCCGCGGGACAAAGGGCAACCAATCAGGCAGAGTTCTCCTTTACCCAAGACGGGGCATTGGACTCCTCACGCCCAAGAGACGAAAGTGAAAAAGAGAGAGGAAGACCCTCCAGACACCACCAGCAGGAGAAACCCGTTGGTGCCGGTTGAGAAGAAGGGACCCACGAGGACGAAGAGGGATGAAGATACGAGCCTCAACAGGTCTCCTAGCTCCACTCTCCACACAAATCCTACAAGCCCAAGGAATACCTCACCGGGCGACAGACCTTCAAAGGCCAATACCTCCTCTAAATCTACCACCCCCACCCCCACCCCCACCCCTATGACCACAACCCAATCCACCAAGACCACCACAATCCCTACGACCACCACCCAACCCACCAACACCACAAACCCAACCCCTATGACCACCACCACGCCCACCCCTACCACCACTCCCCAAACCACCAACAACCCCACAACCCCAACCCCTACCACCACCACCCCACCCACCAACAACACCACAACCTCCACTCCTACCACCACCACCCAACCCACCACCACCAAACCCACCACCACCACCACCACCGTCCCTACCACTACAATCACTACCTCCACCCCTACCACCCCTACCATGACCACCACCAAACCTACAACCACCACCCCATCCAGCAACAACACCACCACCACCCCTCCTACGAGCAACTCCCAACCCACCAACACCACAACCCCCACACCTACGACCACCACCACCCCCATCCATACCACCACTCCCCAACCCACCACCAACACCACAACCCACACCCCTCTGACCACCACCACCCCCACCCCTACCACCACCACCCAACCCACCAACAACACCACAGCTACCACCCCTCTGACCACCACCCCTACCACTAACACCACCCCCCAACCTACCAATAGCACTGCAACCCCCACCCCTATGACCACCCCCACCCCCACCCCTACCACCACCACCCAACCCACCAACACCACCCCCACCCCTACCACCACCACCCCATCCACCACCACCACCCCCACCCCTACCACCACCACCCAACCCACCAATAACACCACAACCCCCACCCCTACCATCACCACCCAACCCACCAACACCACCACAACCTCCTCCCCTACCACCACCACCACATCCACCAACACCACCACAACCCCCACCCCTACCACCACCACCCAACCCACCAACAACACCACCACCCCCACCCCTAACACTGCCACCACCTCCACCCTTACCACCACCACCCAACCCACTAACAACACCACAACCCCCTCTCCTATGACCACCACTACCCCTACCACCACCCCCCCATCCACCAACAACACCACAACCCCCACCGCTACCACGACCACCAAAGCCACCAATAACACCACCACCCCCACCCCTACCACCACCACCCAACCCACCAACACCACCACAACCCCCACCGCTACCACCACCACCCAAGCCACCAATAACACCACCACCCCCACCCCTACCACCACCACCCCATCCACCAATACCACCACCACCCCCACCTCTACCACCACCACCCAACCCACCAACAGCACCACAACCCCTACCACCACCATCCAACCCACCAACACCACCACAACCCCCTCCCCTACCACCACCACCCAACCCACCAACAGCACCACAACCCCTACCACCACCACCCAACCCACCAACAACACAACAACCCCCTCCCCTATGATCACCACCACCCCTACCCCTACCACCACCACTCAACCCACCAACACCACCACCACCCCCACCCCTAACACTGCCACCACCTCCACACCCACCTCCAACACCACCACCATCTCTACCACTACGACTACCACCACCTCCAAACCCACCCCTACCACCACCACCCAACCCACCAACAACACCACAACCCCCACCCCTTCCACCACCTCCCAACCCACCAACACGACTACCCCCACTCCTATCACTACGACAACCACCCAAACCACCACCAACACCACCCCCACCACCAAAACCACCACCCCTACCCCTGACACTTGGACCACCACTCCACCCATGAACAACGCCACCATGACTACCTCTACCACCACTACCACTGTCCCTACCACTACGACCATCACCACCTCCACCCCCACCACTACCTCCACCGCCACCACCGCCACCACCACCACCACTCCCCGTACCACTCATTCCACCAACGCAACCACCATGACCACCACCACCAATGCAGGTGAGTATTCCTCCTTGCTGGCACAACCTAGCCATCTTCCTCCTCCCTTTCCTCTCACCGTGCCCCAAGCATTCTCCAGGTGGCTTTGCCCTCCTGGCCTTTCTCCGGGCTCTCTCACAGCACCCATGTCCTGGGCTGCCTTTTCCAGGTCAATGCCAGAACGGGGGCACCTGGCTTGGCACCCATTGCGAATGTCCTGGTGGTTACGAGGGCACGTACTGTGAGACCCCCATCTGCAAGAATAACGGCACCTGGATGCCTCCCAATATTTGCCAGTGCACCGACAATTTCCAGGGGGATTATTGCCAGTATGCCAAGGAAACCATCGAGCTCAAAGATGGTAAGGAGCCATGCCAAGTTGTGCTACGTCACACTGGGGCTTCTGTGGGGGAGGCCCCAACACAGGATTTGGGCTGAGGTCACCTCAGAGGGACGAACCAAATGGGGAGACCATGAGGAATCAACCTGGGAATGGGCTTAGGGTCACCTCAGAGGGACTGACCTGGGAATGGGGCCACCATGGAGGGACCAAGCCGGGAATGGAGTTGGGTCACCTCAGAGGGACCAACACGGGAATGGGGCCACAATGGAGGGACCAAGCCGGGAATGGAGTTGGGTCACCTCAGAGGGACCAACACGGGAATGGGGCCACCATGGAGGGACCAAGCCGGGAATGGAGTTGGGTCACCTCAGAGGGACCAACACAGGAATGGGGCCACCATGGAGGGACTAAGCCGGGAATGGAGTTGGGTCACCTCAGAGGGACCGACCCGGGAATGGGGCCACCATGGAGGGACTGACCTGATCACCTGAATAAGGGATGGGGATAGGGATGGGGGGGATGGGGACACTTGAGTCTATTGCTTATGGGTTGTCGCCTGCTTGGTGAAGTAACGGTGAATGCAACGGTGGAGATGAAGGCGAAGATTGACAACAGGAATTTCACAGAAGACCTGAAAAATAAGACCTCTGCAGCTTACCGAGATTTTGAGAAGGAATTCAAGGAGCAGGTCAGGGCACAGCGATGCCAGGGGCATCCACGTGCTGGAGCAGCACTCCTGGGGGGGGTATTTGGGGCATGACGGGGCTGGTACCCGCATCTCCCCACGGCTTCTCTTTGTCTTCCAGATGAGGAAGGTTTACGAACGTTTAGAGGGCTACCAAGATGTGGAGATCCACGAACTGACGTGAGTGCCCATCAGGGGCTGGGTGGTGTGTCCTCATGGGCTACTGACCCCCTCCATCTGCTCTGGCAGGGTGATTTGGGGTGAAGGGACCCACAAGGATCAATTCAAGGTGATGCTCTCCAAGGATGGGGCATCCACATCCCTTCAAGCCACGTTCTGTCCCTGGGCTTCCTCCAGGGTGGCCCAGCCCCACATCAAAGTGGCCACACTGTCCCTCCACATCAGGGGACCCCAAATTAGTCCCAACTGGGTCCCCTGCAGTGTGGGACCGCAGCCTTAGCCCTGCTGAGCCACCGGTGCCCCTTCTTCTTGCAGCAACGGCAGCATTCTGGTGAACTACACCGTCCTCCTGAAGGTGCTCGTCAGCGCCACAGTGAACGCTACGGTGGAGACCATCTCCCAAAACCTTGTCAAAGCCGTCAATAACAACACCTTCTGCAACAGCAGCTGCGTAGGAGCCGACTGTGAGTGATGCTAGTGATTGCCCTCCACGTCTCAGTTGGCACCGGGGCAATGGGGGGATTGGGGGTTTGAGCCCAAGGGCTCCCACCAGCAGCTGCTCTCTCCATCCCAGGTGATTTCTGTTTCAACTCCAACTTCACCAACATCACCAGCTACGAGGTGAACGAGGTTGAAAGCAGTAAGTGAGCCCACAGGACATTCGTCCCCACCCCAGGACCCCTCAAACCACGTCCCCGCTCCACCCTGAGCCATGCGCCACCTCCCTTAGGTCTGTGCGACAATTACATCGTGGAGGAGCTCAAGCCCTACTACACCCTGCTCATCACCAACACCAGCGTCTTCTGCATCACCAGATGTGACAAACGATCTCCTGATCCTCACAACTGCGTCCACGGCAAGTGCATCATGATGCTCTCGGGACCACAGTGCGAGTAAGCACCCTCTTGTGCACCCACCTACCTCCAAAATGGGTGCTCCCCTGGGTTTGGGGTGAAACCCGCATCACTCTCACCTCCTGGACGTCTCCACCAGGTGCTCGGACCAGTCGGTGTTCTGGTACCAAGACAGCATGTGCAGCTCACGGATCAGCAAGATGGGGGTGGCCATAGGGGTACCGGTGACCGGGTTGGTGGTGGCCATCGCCATCTTCACCGTCCTCCTGGTGCGGGCTAAGAGGCAGAAGGACGACGACAGGCAAGTGCATTGTCGTGGGGTGGGGTGGGCTGGGGTCCCCATGGGACCGTGCCTCCTTCTCATCCACCTCCGTCCCATCATGCAAGGCTCAGTTGACCTTTCACAGGGACCTCTATTGTGATGAGGAGGAAAGCTGGAACAACACTGAGGGCTTCTCCAGCGTCAACCAGGCAGCTACATTGGAAGGTAACGGGGTTGGATGGTGGTGGGCTGGGCAGGGGGGGTGTGTTGTGACACCCGGGGAGCCGCTGGGGTTCCATGTCACCTCTTCTTCTACCCTGCATGCTCAGAGCCCTCTAGTGCCACCTACATCAACCTGCAGAAGGTGGACACCTCACAGAAGGTGGGTGCCATGTCCCCTGGACCCTGATGCAGTCCCGCCACCCACTGCGGTGGGGACAACCCCCATCTTCTCACCCCCATCTCTCCTTCCCCACTAGATCCACATCAAACAACCGTCCGTCATCGTTCCCTGAGTGGAGCCACTCAGGAGGCAGTGGCGAGCAGAGGGGCACAAGGGGAGTGGGTGTGTGTCTCAGGGTGGCAAGCACCGGGAAATCCACCATCCTCTTCCTCCCTGCACGGCTCTTTACGATAGCACTTTCTATAATTTAATAAAACACTTATTTTATTGTCACCTGGCAGTTTCCGCATACCGTCAGGGACACGCAAGGTGGTCTCATGCCCCGTGGGGCGGACGTGGGCTGGGCTGAAGGACAGGGCTTGGTGGTGGGATGCAAATTGCGCCAAAAAATACCCACAAAGCAGGAAGGGAACACATCTGGGGAGGAGTTCATTGCTGAGTGAACAATTGGAACTTGCCATGGGAATCACCCCAAAGGTGCAAGTCCAACGGGTGACACACATGGGAGAATTTGCCCTTGTTCCCACCCCCGGGGTTAACTATCAGCCCAGAGTTTCATCCACGCCTCCTTCCCAGCCTCTCTGTGGGGAAGGGGATAAAGAGCTGTGGGGTGGAGGCCACCCGTGGTGGCTGTGGAGGATGGGGACATCGAGGGGGTGGCCAAGGTGGCACTACCCATGGGTGGTGGGACCATTGAGGGTGGTCCTAAGGTGGCAGCACCCATGGATAGTGGGATATGCAAGGAATGAAATGGGGTCTGGGGTCACCCATCTGAATATCACCTACCCCTCCATGCAGAGGGGGACGGGGAAGAAAGTCCAAACTCTGCAGAAAAAAGACGTTGAGGGTGTGGGCAGGTGTGGCCCCACCCCTACCTGGCAGGTCCTGGTGTGGGGTAGGAAGGTTCCCCCGCGGGCAGCAGGGTGGGGATCCCGGGGGGCATCACCCCAGAAATGGGCTGCAAAAGGGGCATTAACGGCCTCTTGCCCCCTCCCCAAGTCTACGTTGGGGTTTTCCCAGTACAAACCAGTGTCACCAGCGCCTTTCCAATGTCTTTATTAGGAAGAAAGAGGGGGTCCAGCCCCACTTTCTTTTTTTCTGGGGGGAGATTTCAGAGGTGCTGGTGGGCATCATGACTGAGGTTTCAGAGGTTCCACTGGGCACTGTGACTGCAGAGGTGCTGGTGGTCATTGAGGTTTCGGAGGTGCTGGTGGGCACGGTGGTTGTGGCGATGCTGGTGGGCACGGTTGTTGTGGACACGAGCGTAGCTGTGGAGCTTTCAGTGTTGCTGGTGGTTGTGGTGGCTGTAGAGGTGCTCGTGGACATTGTGGATGGAGAGGCACTTGTTCCCATGGTTGTTGTAGACGTGCTGGTGGTTGTGGGGATTTCAAAGGTGCTGGTGGGCATGGTGACCACAGAGGTGCTGGAGGGTGTGGAGACTTCAGAGGTGCTGATGAGCATGGTGACCGTAGAAGGTGCTGGCGGGAATGGGGACAGTAGAGGTGCTACTGAGTGTTGAAATTTCAGAGGTGCGGGTGGCTGTGGGGATTTCAGAGGTGCTGGTGGGAGAGGTGACCGCAGATGTGCTGGTGGCTGTGGGGATTTCAGAGGCGCTGGTGGGCGTGGAGGTTTCAGAGGTGCTGGTGGGCATGGTTGTGGAGATGATGGTGGCTGTGGAGGTTTCAGCAGTGCTGGTGGGCGTGGTGGCTGTAGAGGTGCTGATGGGCATGGTGGATGGAGAGGTGCTTGTTCCCATGGCTGTAGTAGAGGTGCTTGGTGGTTGTGGGGATTTCGGAGGTGCTGGTGGGCGTGGTGACCATCGAGGTGCTGTTGGGTGTGGAGGTTTCAGAGGTGCTGGTGGTTGTGGGGATTTCGGAGGTGCTGGTGGGCGTGGTGACCATCGAGGTGCTGCTGGGTGTGGAGGTTTCAGAGGTGCTGGAGGGTGCCACAGTTGTAGAGATGCTGGTGCCTGTGAAGGTTTCAGAGGTGCTGGTAAACCTTGTGGTTTCAGAGGTGCTGGAGGGCGTGGTGTATGTAGAGGTGGTGGTGGGCATGGTTGTTGTGGAGATGATGGTGATCATGGTGGTTTCTGTGGAGTCGCTGGTGGTAGTGATGGTTTCTGCAGAATCTCCGGTGCACGTGGTGGTTTCTGTGGACTCGCTGGTGGCATGGCTACAAATACACTCAAGATGTTCCTTCCCTATGTCCTCCACCATGGGGTCTCCAAAGGGCTTCGTGGCACCAGGGTGGTGTCCTGCTGGGGACATCATGGGGACACCAGCACCCTGTAGAGTGTCACCACCATGACTCCACAGCCACCGTGGGCCCAAATATTGGCCAGGAACCACATTGCCATCTGATGACCCCAGCCTGATGCTATCTTCCCAGACCTGTTGACATCACAGGACCTGTCCCATGTCCCCATCCCACCTCCTCATCCCATATCCCACATCTTCATCCCACATCCCCATTCCACCTCATCACCTCACGTCCCCATTCCCGTCCCCATCCTGCTCCTGCCCCCAACCTGCCTCCACGGTGGGGACAAATCACGGCCAGGGCTGGTGGGGAAAGGACAGGGTCTTGGAGATGGCTGGGACATTCCCCGAAGGATCTCATGGACCTTAGGGGAGGGCGATGGGCACCCGATGTCACGACATGTCCCTTGGGACAACATGTCTGCTGAGAAATGGGTGTTGGCACTTGCCCCTTTGTTCCCAGCACCCGCAGCTCAGGTTTCATCCCTCCTACTTCTTAATTGTGACCAAAGGTCCCTGTCACCCTCAACGACTCTCCCTGTCCCATTCCCTCCACACCTGTGATCGGCAGCGGTTGAACAAGCCAAGGTGCCCCCCTCCACCGCCGCAGGCCCCCAACTCTGAGGTGCGGAGAGATGGGGGTTCGTCTGTGGGGTAGCCTGGCCCTGGTCTGCACCTGCTTCCTGGTCGTCATGAGAGGTGGGTGCTGCTGGTGCTGGGACCTCCCATTCCCATTCCACCGCTCCAGTTTCGTCACTGGGGGGACACCCTGAGGACTGGAGGTGGGACAGGGGTGGGCGTGAGGGTCTTCCAAGGACCCCGTGCTGCAGGGCTGATCATGAACAAGCATGAATTGGGGTCCGGGGGGGGGTAGCTATGGGTCTCTGGGGGGGGAGGGTCCATGGATTTTTGGGACCCAACTGTGGGTCTTGGAAGGTCTGGGGGGGTCTTTGGAGAACCAAGGGCAAGTCTTTGGGGGGCAATGGGGGTTCACTTTGGTGGATGTGGGTCTTTGGAGGTCCATGGGTTGTTGGGAGACAACTGGGGGTTGTTTAACTGCTCGGACTAAAGGCAAAAGTCCCTTTTGCCGTTCAGAGTATCGTTGGTCTCTTTCTTTAAAAGCACTTGAGCTCAACAATAGAGGTCTTTTTGGTCCATGGGGGCCAGTTTGGAACAGAGGCCTTGGGAGAACCAGGGGCAGGTCTCTGGGGGGGTGTTGGTGACGGTGGATGTGGCTCTTTGGAGATCCATGGGGTTTTGCGTCCTGGAAGCTTCCAGCTGTGAGTCCTGGAAGGTCTTGGGAGGGGTCTTTGGGGAACCAGGGGCGGGTCTTTGGGGGTTGTTGGTCTATGGAGGACATGGGTGTTTGGGGGTCAATGTGTTTAGGGGGATGTGGGTGGTTGCGGGGCAAGGGCAGGTGCTTGACATGTAGGAGAAAGTGGGAAGGCACCCACAAAAGGGCCCGGAGACTGTCACTGCCTGTCCTGGGAGGGGGGTGGCCACCCGCCTGAGGAGCCCGGGCGCAGGTAGGTGTCAGAGCATTGGGTCAAGATCCAAAGGACCTTCTGACACCCACATCGTCTCGCCTGTTCTGCATAGATGATGCTGGCCAGCATGCCCCGCGGGACAAAGGGCAACCAATCAGGCAGAGTTCTCCTTTACCCAAGACGGGGCATTGGACTCCTCGCGCCCAAGAGACGAAAGTGAAAAAGAGAGAGGAAGACCCTCCAGACACCACCAGCAGGAGAAACCCGTTGGTGCCGGTTGAGAAGAAGGGACCCGCACGGACGAAGAGGGATGAAGACACGAGCCTCAACAGGTTTCTTAGCCCCACTCTCCACACAAGTCCTACAAGCCCAAGGAATACTTCACCACGCGCCACAGCTCCAAAGGCCAATAACAAATCTCAATCTACCCGCCCCATCCCCTCCCCTATGACCACCACCCCACCCACCAACAACACCCTCAACGCTACCACCACCACCAAACCCACCAACACCACCACAATCCCTACGGTCAACACCAAAACCAGGAACAACACCACAACCCCCACCCCTACGACCACCAGCACCCCCACCCCTACCAACACCACCCAAACCACCAACAACACCACCAGCTCCAATGCCACCACCACCACCCCTACCACCACCAGCATCACCACGCTCACCCCAACCACCACCCCCCAACCCACCACTACCACACCCAACAACAACACCACCACCGTCCCTACCACTACGACTACCACCTCCACCCCTACCACCCCTACCACCACCACCACCACCCCTACAACCAACACCCCATCCACCAACAACACCACCACCTCCCCTACGAGCACCTCCAAATCCACCAACAGCACCACAACACCCACCCCTACCAAGACCACCACCCCCACCCCTACCACCACCACCCAACCCACCAACACCACCACAACCCCCACCCCTACCACTACCACCCAACCAACCAACACCACCACAACCCCCTCCCCTACGACCACCACCACCCCTACTCCTACCACCACCACCACATCCACCAACAACACCACAACCCCCACCCCTACCACCACCACCCAAACCACCAACACCACCACAACCCCCACCGCTACCACCACCACCCAAACCACCAACACCACCACAACCCCCACCGCTACCACCACCACCCAACCCACTAACACCCCCACCCCTACCACCACCACCCCCTCATCCACAAACAACACCACAACCCCCCCTACCACCACCACCGAACCCAATAACACCACCACCCCCACCCCTACCACCACCACCCAAACCACCAACACCACCACAACCCCCAGCCCTATGACCATGACCACCCCCACCCCTACCACCACCACCCAACCCACCAACACCACCCCCACCGCTATCACCACCACCCAACCCACCCCCACCCCTACCACCACAACCCAACCCAATAACACCACCACCCCCACCCCTACCACCACCACCCAATCCACCAACAACACCACAACCCCCACCGCTATGACCATGACCAACCCCACCCCTACCACCACCACCCCATCCACAAACACCACCACAACCCCCACCCCTACCACCACCACCCAACCCACCAATAACACCACCACTTCCACCCCTACCACCACCACCGAACCCAACAACACCACCACCACCACCCCTACCACCACCCAACCCACCAACAACACCACCACCACCACCCCTACCACCACCCAACCCACCAACAACACCACAACCCCCACCCCTACCACCACCACCCAACCCAATCACAACACCACCCCCACCCCTACCACCACCACCCAACCAACCAACACCACAACCCCCACCCCTACCACCACCACCCAACCCACCAACAGCACCACAACCCCTACCACCACCACCCCATCCACCAACAACACCACAACCCCCACCCCTACCACCACCACCCAACCCACCAACAACAGCACAACCCCCACCCCTACCACCATCACCCAACCGGCTAAAACCACCACCCCCACCCCTACCACCACCACCCAATCCACCAACAACACCACAACATCCACCCCTATGACCACCACTACCCCCACCCCTACCACTACCACCCAACCAACCAACACCACCACAACCCCCTCCCCTATGACCACCACCACCCCTACTCCTACCACCACCACCACATCCACCAACAACACCACTACCCCCAACCCTACCACCACCACCCAACCAACCACCTCCACCACAACCCCCTCCCCTATGACCACCACTACCCCTACTCCTACCACCACATCCACCAACACCACCACAACCCCCACCCCTACCACCACCACCCAACCCACTAACACCACCACCCCCACCCCTACCACCACCACCCCATCCACAAACAACACCACAACCCCCACCCCTACAACCACCACCCAACCCAATAACACCACCACAACCCCCAGCCCTATGACCACCACAACCCCCACCCCTACCACCACCACCCAACCCACCAACACCACCCCCACCCCTACCACCACCACCCAACCCAATAACACCCCCACCCCCACCCCTACCACCACCACCCAATCCACCAACACCACCACAACCGCCACCCCTATGGCCATGACCAACCCCACCCCTACCACCACCACCCCATCCACAAACACCACCACAACCCCCAACCCTACCACCACCACCCAACCCACCAATAACACCACCACTTCCATCCCTACCACCACCACCGAACCCAACAACACCACAACCGGCACCCCTACCACCACCACCCAACCCACCAATAAAACCACCACTTCAACCCCTACCACCACCACCGAACCCAACAACACCACCACCCCCACCCCTACCACCACCACCCAACCCACCAACAACACCACAACCCCTACCACCACCACCCCAACCACCAACACCACCACAACCCCCACCCCTACCACCAGCACCCAACCCACCAACAACACCACAACCCCTACCACCACCACCGCATCCACCAACACCACCACAACCCCCAACCCTACCACCACCACCCAACCCACCAACAACACCACAACCCCCACCCGTACCACCACCACCCAATCCACCAACAACACCACAACCCCCACCGCTACCACCACCACCCAAGCCACCAATAACACCACCACCCCCATCCCTACCACCACCACCCAACCCAACAACACCACCACCCCCACCCCTACCACCACCACCCAAACCACCAACAACACCACAACCCCCACCCCTACCAAGACCACCACCACCCCCAACCCTACCACCACCACCACATCCACCAACACCACCACAACCCCAACCCCTACCACCACCACCCAACCCACCAACACCACCACAACCCCCACCTCTACCACCACCACCCAACCCACCAACAGCACCACAACCCCCTCCCCTATGACCACCACCACCCCTACCCCTACCACCACCACCCAACCAACCAACACCACCACAACCCCCAGCCCTATGACCACCACCACCCCCACCCCTACCACCACCACCTCATTAACCAACAACACCACAACCCCCCCTACCACCACCACCGAACCCAATAACACCACCACCCCCACCCCTACCACCACCACCCAACCAACCAACACCACCACAACCCCCAGCCCTATGACCACCACCACCCCCACCCCTACCACCACCACCTCATTAACCAACAACACCACAACCCCCACCCCTACCACCACCACCCAACCCACCAACACCACCCCCACCGCTGTCACCACCACCCAACCCACTAACACCACCACCCCCACCCCTACCACCACCACCCCATCCACAAACAACACCACAACCCCCACCCCTACCACCACCACCGAACCCAATAACACCACCACCCCCACCCCTACCACCACCACCCAACCAACCAACACCACCACAACCCCCACCCCTATGACCACCACCACCCCCACCCCTACCACCACCACCTCATTAACCAACAACACCACAACCCCCACCCCTACCACCACCACCCAACCCACCAACACCACCCCCACCGCTGTCACCACCACCCAACCCACCAACAACACCAACACCCCCACCCCTACCACCACAACCCAACCCAATAACACCACCACCCCCACCCCTACCACCACCACCCAATCCACCAACAACACCACAACCCCCACCCCTATGACCATGACCAACCCCACCCCTACCACCACCACCCCATCCACAAACACCACCACAACCCCCACCCCTACCACCACCACCCAACCCACCAATAACACCACCACTTCCACCCCTACCACCACCACCGAACCCAACAACACCACCACCACCACCCCTACCACCACCCAACCCACCAACAACACCACAACCCCCACCCCTACCACCACCACCCAACCCAATCACAACACCACCCCCACCCTTACCACCCCCACCCAACCCACTAACACCACAACCCCCACCCCTACCAAGACCACCACCACCCCCAACCCTACCACCACCACCCAACCCACCAATAACACAACAACCCCCACCCCTACCACCACCACCCAACCCACCAACACCACCACAAACCCCTCCCCTATGACCACCACCACCCCTACCCCTACCACCACCACCCAACCCAGCAACACCACCACCACCACCCCCCCTAACACTGCCACCACCTCCACGCCCACCTCCAACACCACCACCATCCCTACCACTACGACTACCACCACCTCCAAACCCACCCCTACCACCACCACCCAAACCACCAACAACACCACAACCCCTACCACCCCCACCCCTACCACCACCACCCAACCCACCAACACCACCACAACCCCCTCCCCTATGACCACCACCACCCCTACCCCTACCACCACCACCCCATCCACCAACACCACAACCCCCACCCCTACCACCACCACCCAACCCACCAATAACACCACAACCCCCACCCCTACCACCACCACCCAACCCAATCACAACACCACCCCCACCCCTACCACCACCACCCAACCAACCAACACCACAACCCCCACCCTTACCACCACCACCCAACCCACTAACACCACAACCCCCACCCCTACCACTACCACCCACCCAACCAACACCACCACAACCCCCTCGCCTATGACCACCACCACCCCTACTCCTACCACCACCACATCCACCAACAACACCACAACCCCCACCCCTACCACCACCACCCAAACCACCAACACCACCACAACCCCCACCGCTACCATCACCACCCAACCCACTAACACCACCACCCCCACCCCTACCACCACCACCCAACCCACCAACAACACCACAACCGCCACCCCTACCACCACCACCCAACCAACCAACACCACCACAACCCCCTCCCCTATGACCACCACCACCCCCACCCCTACCACCACCACCTCATTAAGCAACAACACCACAACCCCCACCCCTACCACCACCACCCAACCCACCAACACCACCCCCACCCCTATCACCACCACCCAACCCGCCAACAAGACCACCACCCCCACCCCTACCACCACCACCCAATCCACCAACAACACCACAACCCCCACCCCTATGACCACGACCAACCCCACCCCTACCACCACCACCCCATCCACAAACACCACCAGAACCCCCACCCCTACCACCACCACCCCGTCCACGAACACCACCAGAACCCCCACCCCTACCACCACCACCCAACCCAACAACACCACAACCCCCACACCTACCACCACCACCCAACCCACCACTAACACCACAACCCCCACCCCTACCACCACCACCCAACCCACCAACACCACCACAACCCCTACCACCACCCCGTCCACGAACACCACCACAACCCCCACCCCTACCACCACCACCCAACCCACCAATAACACCACAACCCCCACCCCTACCATCACCACCCAACCCACCAACACCACCACAACCTCCTCCCCTACCACCACCACCACATCCACCAACACCACCACAACCCCCACCCCTACCACCACCACCCAACCCACCAACACCACCACAACCCCCACCTCTACCACCACCACCCAACCCACCAACAGCACCACAACCCCCTCCCCTATGACCACCACCACCCCTACCCCTACCACCACCACCCAACCAACCAACACCACCACAACCCCCAGCCCTATGACCACCACCACCCCCACCCCTACCACCACCACCTCATTAACCAACAACACCACAACCCCCACCCCTACCACCACCACCCAACCCACCAACACCACCCCCACCGCTGTCACCACCACCCAACCCACTAACACCACCACCCCCACCCCTACCACCACCACCCCATCCACAAACAACACCACAACCCCCACCCCTACCACCACCACCGAACCCAATAACACCACCACCCCCACCCCTACCACCACCACCCAACCAACCAACACCACCACAACCCCCACCCCTATGACCACCACCACCCCCACCCCTACCACCACCACCTCATTAACCAACAACACCACAACCCCCACCCCTACCACCACCACCCAACCCACCAACACCACCCCCACCGCTGTCACCACCACCCAACCCACCAACAACACCAACACCCCCACCCCTACCACCACAACCCAACCCAATAACACCACCACCCCCACCCCTACCACCACCACCCAATCCACCAACAACACCACAACCCCCACCCCTATGACCATGACCACCCCCACCCCTACCACCACCACCCCATCCACAAACACCACCACAACCCCCACCCCTACCACCACCACCCAACCCACCAATAACACCACCACTTCCACCCCTACCACCACCACCGAACCCAACAACACCACCACCACCACCCCTACCACCACCCAACCCACCAACAACACCACAACCCCCACCCCTACCACCACCACCCAACCCAATCACAACACCACCCCCACCCTTACCACCCCCACCCAACCCACTAACACCACAACCCCCACCCCTACCAAGACCACCACCACCCCCAACCCTACCACCACCACCCAACCCACCAATAACACAACAACCCCCACCCCTACCACCACCACCCAACCCACCAACACCACCACAAACCCCTCCCCTATGACCACCACCACCCCTACCCCTACCACCACCACCCAACCCAGCAACACCACCACCACCACCCCCCCTAACACTGCCACCACCTCCACGCCCACCTCCAACACCACCACCATCCCTACCACTACGACTACCACCACCTCCAAACCCACCCCTACCACCACCACCCAAACCACCAACAACACCACAACCCCTACCACCCCCACCCCTACCACCACCACCCAACCCACCAACACCACCACAACCCCCTCCCCTATGACCACCACCACCCCTACCCCTACCACCACCACCCCATCCACCAACACCACAACCCCCACCCCTACCACCACCACCCAACCCACCAATAACACCACAACCCCCACCCCTACCACCACCACCCAACCCAATCACAACACCACCCCCACCCCTACCACCACCACCCAACCAACCAACACCACAACCCCCACCCTTACCACCACCACCCAACCCACTAACACCACAACCCCCACCCCTACCACCACCACCCAACCAACCAACACCACCACAACCCCCAGTCCTATGACCACCACCACCCCCACCCCTACCACCACCACCTCATTAACCAACAACACCACAACCCCCACCCCTACCACCACCACCCAACCAACCAACACCACCCCCACCGCTGTCACCACCACCCAACCCACTAACACCACCACCCCCACCCCTACCACCACCACCCCATCCACAAACAACACCACAACCCCCACCCCTACCACCACCACCGAACCCAGTAACACCACCACCCCCACCCCTACCACCACCACCCAACCAACCAACACCACCACAACCCCCACCCCTATGACCACCACCACCCCCACCCCTACCACCACCACCTCATTAACCAACAACACCACAACCCCCACCCCTACCACCACCATCCAACCCACCAACACCACCCCCACCGCTGTCACCACCACCCAACCCACCAACAACACCAACACCCCCACCCCTACCACCACAACCCAACCCAATAACAACACCACCCCCACCCCTACCACCACCACCCAACCCACCAATAACACCACCACTTCCACCCCTACCACCACCACCGAACCCAACAACACCACCACCACCACCCCTACCACCACCCAACCCACCAACAACACCACAACCCCCACCCCTACCACCACCACCCAACCCAATCACAACACCACCCCCACCCTTACCACCCCCACCCAACCCACTAACACCACAACCCCCACCCCTACCAAGACCACCACCACCCCCAACCCTACCACCACCACCCAACCCACCAATAACACAACAACCCCCACCCCTACCACCACCACCCAACCCACCAACACCACCACAAACCCCTCCCCTATGACCACCACCACCCCTACCCCTACCACCACCACCCAACCCAGCAACACCACCACCACCACCCCCCCTAACACTGCCACCACCTCCACGCCCACCTCCAACACCACCACCATCCCTACCACTACGACTACCACCACCTCCAAACCCACCCCTACCACCACCACCCAAACCACCAACAACACCACAACCCCCACCCCTACCACCACCACCCAAACCACCAACACCACCACAACCCCCACCGCTACCATCACCACCCAACCCACTAACACCACCACCCCCACCCCTACCACCACCACCCAACCCACCAACAACACCACAACCCCCACCCCTACCACCACCACCCAACCAACCAACACCACCACAACCCCCTCCCCTATGACCACCACCACCCCCACCCCTACCACCACCACCTCATTAAGCAACAACACCACAACCCCCACCCCTACCACCACCACCCAACCCACCAACACCACCCCCACCCCTATCACCACCACCCAACCCGCCAACAAGACCACCACCCCCACCCCTACCACCACCACCCAATCCACCAACAACACCACAACCCCCACCCCTATGACCACGACCAACCCCACCCCTACCACCACCACCCCATCCACAAACACCACCAGAACCCCCACCCCTACCACCACCACCCCGTCCACGAACACCACCACAACCCCCACCCCTACCACCACCACCCAACCCAACAACACCACAACCCCCACCCCTACCACCACCACCCAACCCACCACTAACACCACAACCCCCACCCCTACCACCACCACCCAACCCACCAACACCACCACAACCCCTACCACCACCCCGTCCACGAACACCACCACAACCCCCACCCCTACCACCACCACCCAACCCACCAATAACACCACAACCCCCACCCCTACCATCACCACCCAACCCACCAACACCACCACAACCTCCTCCCCTACCACCACCACCACATCCACCAACACCACCACAACCCCCACCCCTACCACCACCACCCAACCCACCAACACCACCACAACCCCCACCTCTACCACCACCACCCAACCCACCAACAGCACCACAACCCCCTCCCCTATGACCACCACCACCCCTACACCTACCACCACCACCCAACCAACCAACACCACCACAACCCCCAGCCCTATGACCACCACCACCCCCACCCCTACCACCACCACCTCATTAACCAACAACACCACAACCCCCACCCCTACCACCACCACCCAACCCACCAACACCACCCCCACCGCTGTCACCACCACCCAACCCACTAACACCACAACCCCCACCCCTACCACCACCACCGAACCCAATAACACCACCACCCCCACCCCTACCACCACCACCCAACCAACCAACACCACCACAACCCCCACCCCTATGACCACCACCACCCCCACCCCTACCACCACCACCTCATTAACCAACAACACCACAACCCCCACCCCTACCACCACCACCCAACCCACCAACACCACCCCCACCGCTGTCACCACCACCCAACCCACCAACAACACCAACAACCCCACCCCTACCACCACAACCCAACCCAATAACACCACCACCCCCACCCCTACCACCACCACCCAATCCACCAACAACACCACAACCCCCACCCCTATGACCATGACCACCCCCACCCCTACCACCACCACCCCATCCACAAACACCACCACAACCCCCACCCCTACCACCACCACCCAACCCACCAATAACACCACCACTTCCACCCCTACCACCACCACCGAACCCAACAACACCACCACCACCACCCCTACCACCACCCAACCCACCAACAACACCACAACCCCCACCCCTACCACCACCACCCAACCCAATCACAACACCACCCCCACCCTTACCACCCCCACCCAACCCACTAACACCACAACCCCCACCCCTACCAAGACCACCACCACCCCCAACCCTACCACCACCACCCAACCCACCAATAACACAACAACCCCCACCCCTACCACCACCACCCAACCCACCAACACCACCACAAACCCCTCCCCTATGACCACCACCACCCCTACCCCTACCACCACCACCCAACCCAGCAACACCACCACCACCACCCCCCCTAACACTGCCACCACCTCCACGCCCACCTCCAACACCACCACCATCCCTACCACTACGACTACCACCACCTCCAAACCCACCCCTACCACCACCACCCAAACCACCAACAACACCACAACCCCTACCACCCCCACCCCTACCACCACCACCCAACCCACCAACACCACCACAACCCCCTCCCCTATGACCACCACCACCCCTACCCCTACCACCACCACCCCATCCACCAACACCACAACCCCCACCCCTACCACCACCACCCAACCCACCAATAACACCACAACCCCCACCCCTACCACCACCACCCAACCCAATCACAACACCACCCCCACCCCTACCACCACCACCCAACCAACCAACACCACAACCCCCACCCTTACCACCACCACCCAACCCACTAACACCACAACCCCCACCCCTACCACCACCACCCAACCAACCAACACCACCACAACCCCCAGTCCTATGACCACCACCACCCCCACCCCTACCACCACCACCTCATTAACCAACAACACCACAACCCCCACCCCTACCACCACCACCCAACCAACCAACACCACCCCCACCGCTGTCACCACCACCCAACCCACTAACACCACCACCCCCACCCCTACCACCACCACCCCATCCACAAACAACACCACAACCCCCACCCCTACCACCACCACCGAACCCAGTAACACCACCACCCCCACCCCTACCACCACCACCCAACCAACCAACACCACCACAACCCCCACCCCTATGACCACCACCACCCCCACCCCTACCACCACCACCTCATTAACCAACAACACCACAACCCCCACCCCTACCACCACCACCCAACCCACCAACACCACCCCCACCGCTGTCACCACCACCCAACCCACCAACAACACCAACACCCCCACCCCTACCACCACAACCCAACCCAATAACAACACCACCCCCACCCCTACCACCACCACCCAATCCACCAACAACACCACAACCCCCACCCCTATGACCATGACCAACCCCACCCCTACCACCACCACCCCATCCACAAACACCACCACAACCCCCACCCCTACCACCACCACCCAACCCACCAATAACACCACCACTTCCACCCCTACCACCACCACCGAACCCAACAACACCACCACCACCACCCCTACCACCACCCAACCCACCAACAACACCACAACCCCCACCCCTACCACCACCACCCAACCCAATCACAACACCACCCCCACCCTTACCACCCCCACCCAACCCACTAACACCACAACCCCCACCCCTACCAAGACCACCACCACCCCCAACCCTACCACCACCACCCAACCCACCAATAACACAACAACCCCCACCCCTACCACCACCACCCAACCCACCAACACCACCACAAACCCCTCCCCTATGACCACCACCACCCCTACCCCTACCACCACCACCCAACCCAGCAACACCACCACCACCACCCCCCCTAACACTGCCACCACCTCCACGCCCACCTCCAACACCACCACCATCCCTACCACTACGACTACCACCACCTCCAAACCCACCCCTACCACCACCACCCAAACCACCAACAACACCACAACCCCCACCCCTACCACCACCACCCAAACCACCAACACCACCACAACCCCCACCGCTACCATCACCACCCAACCCACTAACACCACCACCCCCACCCCTACCACCACCACCCAACCCACCAACAACACCACAACCCCCACCCCTACCACCACCACCCAACCAACCAACACCACCACAACCCCCTCCCCTATGACCACCACCACCCCCACCCCTACCACCACCACCTCATTAAGCAACAACACCACAACCCCCACCCCTACCACCACCACCCAACCCACCAACACCACCCCCACCCCTATCACCACCACCCAACCCGCCAACAAGACCACCACCCCCACCCCTACCACCACCACCCAATCCACCAACAACACCACAACCCCCACCCCTATGACCACGACCAACCCCACCCCTACCACCACCACCCCATCCACAAACACCACCAGAACCCCCACCCCTACCACCACCACCCCGTCCACGAACACCACCACAACCCCCACCCCTACCACCACCACCCAACCCAACAACACCACAACCCCCACCCCTACCACCACCACCCAACCCACCACTAACACCACAACCCCCACCCCTACCACCACCACCCAACCCACCAACACCACCACAACCCCTACCACCACCCCGTCCACGAACACCACCACAACCCCCACCCCTACCACCACCACCCAACCCACCAATAACACCACAACCCCCACCCCTACCATCACCACCCAACCCACCAACACCACCACAACCTCCTCCCCTACCACCACCACCACATCCACCAACACCACCACAACCCCCACCCCTACCACCACCACCCAACCCACCAACACCACCACAACCCCCACCTCTACCACCACCACCCAACCCACCAACAGCACCACAACCCCCTCCCCTATGACCACCACCACCCCTACCCCTACCACCACCACCCAACCAACCAACACCACCACAACCCCCAGCCCTATGACCACCACCACCCCCACCCCTACCACCACCACCTCATTAACCAACAACACCACAACCCCCACCCCTACCACCACCACCCAACCCACCAACACCACCCCCACCGCTGTCACCACCACCCAACCCACTAACACCACCACCCCCACCCCTACCACCACCACCCCATCCACAAACAACACCACAACCCCCACCCCTACCACCACCACCGAACCCAATAACACCACCACCCCCACCCCTACCACCACCACCCAACCAACCAACACCACCACAACCCCCACCCCTATGACCACCACCACCCCCACCCCTACCACCACCACCTCATTAACCAACAACACCACAACCCCCACCCCTACCACCACCACCCAACCCACCAACACCACCCCCACCGCTGTCACCACCACCCAACCCACCAACAACACCAACACCCCCACCCCTACCACCACAACCCAACCCAATAACACCACCACCCCCACCCCTACCACCACCACCCAATCCACCAACAACACCACAACCCCCACCCCTATGACCATGACCACCCCCACCCCTACCACCACCACCCCATCCACAAACACCACCACAACCCCCACCCCTACCACCACCACCCAACCCACCAATAACACCACCACTTCCACCCCTACCACCACCACCGAACCCAACAACACCACCACCACCACCCCTACCACCACCCAACCCACCAACAACACCACAACCCCCACCCCTACCACCACCACCCAACCCAATCACAACACCACCCCCACCCTTACCACCCCCACCCAACCCACTAACACCACAACCCCCACCCCTACCAAGACCACCACCACCCCCAACCCTACCACCACCACCCAACCCACCAATAACACAACAACCCCCACCCCTACCACCACCACCCAACCCACCAACACCACCACAAACCCCTCCCCTATGACCACCACCACCCCTACCCCTACCACCACCACCCAACCCAGCAACACCACCACCACCACCCCCCCTAACACTGCCACCACCTCCACGCCCACCTCCAACACCACCACCATCCCTACCACTACGACTACCACCACCTCCAAACCCACCCCTACCACCACCACCCAAACCACCAACAACACCACAACCCCTACCACCCCCACCCCTACCACCACCACCCAACCCACCAACACCACCACAACCCCCTCCCCTATGACCACCACCACCCCTACCCCTACCACCACCACCCCATCCACCAACACCACAACCCCCACCCCTACCACCACCACCCAACCCACCAATAACACCACAACCCCCACCCCTACCACCACCACCCAACCCAATCACAACACCACCCCCACCCCTACCACCACCACCCAACCAACCAACACCACAACCCCCACCCTTACCACCACCACCCAACCCACTAACACCACAACCCCCACCCCTACCACCACCACCCAACCAACCAACACCACCACAACCCCCAGTCCTATGACCACCACCACCCCCACCCCTACCACCACCACCTCATTAACCAACAACACCACAACCCCCACCCCTACCACCACCACCCAACCAACCAACACCACCCCCACCGCTGTCACCACCACCCAACCCACTAACACCACCACCCCCACCCCTACCACCACCACCCCATCCACAAACATCACCACAACCCCCACCCCTACCACCACCACCGAACCCAATAACACCACCACCCCCACCCCTACCACCACCACCCAACCAACCAACACCACCACAACCCCCACCCCTATGACCACCACCACCCCCACCCCTACCACCACCACCTCATTAACCAACAACACCACAACCCCCACGCCTACCACCACCACCCAACCCACCAACACCACCCCCACCGCTGTCACCACCACCCAACCCACCAACAACACCAACACCCCCACCCCTACCACCACAACCCAACCCAATAACAACACCACCCCCACCCCTACCACCACCACCCAATCCACCAACAACACCACAACCCCCACCCCTATGACCATGACCAACCCCACCCCTACCACCACCACCCCATCCACAAACACCACCACAACCCCCACCCCTACCACCACCACCCAACCCACCAATAACACCACCACTTCCACCCCTACCACCACCACCGAACCCAACAACACCACCACCACCACCCCTACCACCACCCAACCCACCAACAACACCACAACCCCCACCCCTACCACCACCACCCAACCCAATCACAACACCACCCCCACCCTTACCACCCCCACCCAACCCACTAACACCACAACCCCCACCCCTACCAAGACCACCACCACCCCCAACCCTACCACCACCACCCAACCCACCAATAACACAACAACCCCCACCCCTACCACCACCACCCAACCCACCAACACCACCACAAACCCCTCCCCTATGACCACCACCACCCCTACCCCTACCACCACCACCCAACCCAGCAACACCACCACCACCACCCCCCCTAACACTGCCACCACCTCCACGCCCACCTCCAACACCACCACCATCCCTACCACTACGACTACCACCACCTCCAAACCCACCCCTACCACCACCACCCAAACCACCAACAACACCACAACCCCTACCACCCCCACCCCTACCACCACCACCCAACCCACCAACACCACCACAACCCCCTCCCCTATGACCACCACCACCCCTACCCCTACCACCACCACCCCATCCACCAACACCACAACCCCCACCCCTACCACCACCACCCAACCCACCAATAACACCACAACCCCCACCCCTACCACCACCACCCAACCCAATCACAACACCACCCCCACCCCTACCACCATCACCCAACCAACCAACACCACAACCCCCACCCTTACCACCACCACCCAACCCACTAACACCACAACCCCCACCCCTACCACTACCACCCAACCAACCAACACCACCACAACCCCCTCGCCTATGACCACCACCACCCCTACTCCTACCACCACCACATCCACCAACAACACCACAACCCCCACCCCTACCACCACCACCCAAACCACCAACACCACCACAACCCCCACCGCTACCATCACCACCCAACCCACTAACACCACCACCCCCACCCCTACCACCACCACCCAACCCACCAACAACACCACAACCCCCACCCCTACCACCACCACCCAACCAACCAACACCACCACAACCCCCTCCCCTATGACCACCACCACCCCCACCCCTACCACCACCACCTCATTAAGCAACAACACCACAACCCCCACACCTACCACCGCCACCCAACCCACCAACACCACCCCCACCCCTATCACCACCACCCAACCCGCCAACAAGACCACCACCCCCACCCCTACCACCACCACCCAATCCACCAACAACACCACAACCCCCACCCCTATGACCACGACCAACCCCACCCCTACCACCACCACCCCGTCCACGAACACCACCACAACCCCCACCCCTACCACCACCACCCAACCCAACAACACCACAACCCCCACCCCTACCACCACCACCCAACCCACCACTAACACCACAACCCCCACCCCTACCACCACCACCCAACCCACCAACACCACCACAACCCCTACCACCACCCCGTCCACGAACACCACCACAACCCCCACCCCTACCACCACCACCCAACCCACCAATAACACCACAACCCCCACCCCTACCATCACCACCCAACCCACCAACACCACCACAACCTCCTCCCCTACCACCACCACCACATCCACCAACACCACCACAACCCCCACCCCTCCCAACACCACCCAACCCACCAACAACACCACCACCCCCACCCCTAACACTGCCACCACCTCCACCCTTACCACCACCACCCAACCCACTAACAACACCACAACCCCCTCTCCTATGACCACCACTACCCCTACCACCACCCCCCCATCCACCAACAACACCACAACCCCCACCGCTACCACGACCACCAAAGCCACCAATAACACCACCACCCCCACCCCTACCATCACCACCCAACCCACCAACACCACCACATCCCCCACCGCTACCACCACCACCCAAGCCACCAATAACACCACCACCCCCACCCCTACCACCACCACCCCATCCACCAATACCACCACCACCCCCACCTCTACCACCACCACCCAACCCACCAACAGCACCACAACCCCTACCACCACCATCCAACCCACCAACACCACCACAACCCCCTCCCCTACCACCACCACCCAACCCACCAACAGCACCACAACCCCTACCACCACCACCCAACCCACCAACAACACAACAACCCCCTCCCCTATGATCACCACCACCCCTACCCCTACCACCACCACTCAACCCACCGACACCACCACCACCCCCACCCCTAACACTGCCACCACCTCCACACCCACCTCCAACACCACCACCATCTCTACCACTACGACTACCACCACCTCCAAACCCACCCCTACCACCACCACCCAACCCACCAACAACACGCCCACCCCCACCCCTACCACCACCTCCCAACCCACCAACACGACTACCCCCACTCCTATCACTACGACAACCACCCAAACCACCACCAACACCACCCCCACCACCAAAACCACCACCCCTACCCCTGACACTTGGACCACCACTCCACCCATGAACAACGCCACCATGACTACCTCTAGCACCACTACCACTGTCCCTACCACTACGATCATCACCACCTCCACCCCCACCACTACCTCCACCGCCACCACCGCCACCACCACCACCACTCCCCGTACCACTCATTCCACCAACGCAACCACCATGACCACCACCACCAATGCAGGTGAGTATTCCTCCTTGCTGGCACAACCTAGCCATCTTCCTCCTCCCTTTCCTCTCACCGTGCCCCAAGCATTCTCCAGGTGGCTTTGCCCTCCTGGCCTTTCTCTGGGCTCTCTCACAGCACCCATGTCCTGGGCTGCCTTTTCCAGGTCAATGCCAGAACGGGGGCACCTGGCTTGGCACCCATTGCGACTGTCCTGGTGGTTACGAGGGCACGTACTGTGAGACCCCCATCTGCAAGAATAACGGCACCTGGATGCCTCCCAATATTTGCCAGTGCACCGACAATTTCCAGGGGGATTATTGCCAGTATGCCAAGGAAACCATCGAGCTCAAAGATGGTAAGGAGCCATCCCAAGTTGTGCTACGTCACACTGGGGCTTCTGTGGGGGAGGCCCCAACGCAGGATTTGGGCTGAGGTCACCTCAGAGGGACGAACCAAATGGGGAGACCATGAGGAATCAACCTGGGAATGGGCTTAGGGTCACCTCAGAGGGACTGACCCGGGAATGGGGCCACCATGGAGGGACCAAGCCGGGAATGGAGTTGGGTCACCTCAGAGGGACCAACACGGGAATGGGGCCACCATGGAGGGACCAAGACAGGAATGGAGTTGGGTCACCTCAGAGGGACCAACACAGGAATGGGGCCACCATGGAGGGACCAAGCCGGGAATGGAGTTGGGTCACCTCAGAGGGACCGACCCGGGAATGGGGCCACCATGGAGGGACTGACCTGATCACCTGAATAAGGGATGGGGATAGGGATGGGGGGGATGGGGACACTTGAGTCTATTGCTTATGGGTTGTCGCCTGCTTGGTGAAGTAACGGTGAATGCAACGGTGGAGATGAAGGCGAAGATTGACAACAGGAATTTCACAGAAGACCTGAAAAATAAGACCTCTGCAGCTTACCGAGATTTTGAGAAGGAATTCAAGGAGCAGGTCAGGGCACAGCGATGCCAGGGGCATCCACGTGCTGGAGCAGCACTCCTGGGGGGGGTATTTGGGGCATGACGGGGCTGGTACCCACATCTCCCCACGGCTTCTCTTTGTCTTCCAGATGAGGAAGGTTTACGAACGTTTAGAGGGCTACCAAGATGTGGAGATCCACGAACTGACGTGAGTGCCCATCAGGGGCTGGGTGGTGTGTCCTCATGGGCTACTGACCCCCTCCATCTGCTCTGGCAGGGTGATTTGGGGTGAAGGGAACCACAAGGATCAATTCAGGGTGATGCTCTCCAAGGATGGGGCATCCACATCCCATCAAGCCACGTTCTGTCCCTGGGCTTCCTCCAAGGTGGCCCAGCCCCACATCAAAGCGGCCACACTGTCCCTCCACATCAGGGGACCCCAAATTAGTCCCAACTGGGTCCCCTGCAGTGTGGGACCGCAGCCTTAGCCCTGCTGAGCCACCGGTGCCCCTTCTTCTTGCAGCAACGGCAGCATTCTGGTGAACTACACCGTCCTCCTGAAGGTGCTCGTCAGCGCCACAGTGAACGCTACGGTGGAGACCATCTCCCAAAACCTCGTCAAAGCCGTCAATAACAACACCTTCTGCAACAGCAGCTGCGTAGGAGCCGACTGTGAGTGATGCTAGTGATTGCCCTCCACGTCTCAGTTGGCACCGGGACAAGGTCCTTGCTGGGGGATGGGGGGTTTGAGCCCAAGGGCTCCCACCAGCAGCTGCTCTCTCCATCCCAGGTGATTTCTGTTTCAACTCCAACTTCACCAACATCACCAGCTACGAGGTGAACGAGGTTGAAAGCAGTAAGTGAGCCCACAGGACATTCGTCCCCACCTCAGGACCCCTCAAACCACGTCCCTCTCCACCCTGAGCCATGCGCCACCTCCCTTAGGTCTGTGCGACAATTACATCGTGGAGGAGCTCAAGCCCTACTACACCGTGCTCATCACCAACACCAGCGTCTTCTGCATCACCAGATGTGACAAACGATCTCCTGATCCTCACAACTGCGTTCACGGCAAGTGCATTATGATGCTCTCGGGACCACAGTGCGAGTAAGCACCCTCTTGTGCACCCACCTACCTCCAAAATGGGTGCTCCCCTGGGTTTGGGGCAAAGCCCACATCACTCTCACCTCCTGGACATCTCCACCAGGTGTTTGGACCAGTCGGCGTTCTGGTACCAAGACAGCATGTGCAGCTCACGGATCAGCAAGATCGGGGTGGCCGTAGGGGTACCGGTGACCGGGTTGGTGGTGGCCATCGCCATCTTCACCGTCCTCCTGGTGCGGGCTAAGAGGCAGAAGGATGACTACAGGCAAGTGCATCGTCGTGGGGTGGGGTGGGGTCCCCTGGGGACCGTGCCTCCTTCTCATCCACCTCCGTCCCATCATGCAAGGCTCAGTTGACCTTTCACAGGGACCTCTATTGTGATGAGGAGGAAAGCTGGAACAACACTGAGGGCTTCTCCAGCGTCAACCAGGCAGCTACATTGGAAGGTAACGGGGTTGGATGGTGGTGGGCTGGGCAGGGGGGGTGGTTGTGACACCCGGGGAGCCGCTGGGGTTCCATGTCACCTCTTCTTCTACCCTGCATGCTCAGAGCCCTCTAGCGCCTCCTACATCAACCTGCAGAAGGTGGACACCTCACAGAAGGTGGGTGCCATGTCCCCTGGACCCTGATGCAGTCCCTCCACCCACTGCGGTGGGGACAACCCCCATCTTCTCACCCCCATCTCTCCTTCCCCAATAGATCCACATCAAACAACCGTCCTTCATCGTTCCCTGAGTGGAGCCACTCAGGAGCCAGTGGCGAGCAGAGGGGCACAAGGGGAGCGGGTGTGTGTCTCAGGGTGGCAAGCACCGGGAAATCCACCATCCTCTTCCTCCCTGCATGGCTCTTTACGATAGCACTTTCTATAATTTAATAAAACACTTATTTTATTGTCACCTGGCAGTTTCCGCTTGCTGTCAGGGACACGCAAGGTGGTCTCGTGCCCCGTGGGGCGGACGTGGGCTTGGCTGAAGGACAGGGCTTGGTGGTGGGATGCAAATTGCACCAAAAATACCCACAAAGCAGGAAGGGAACACATCTGGGGAGGAGTTCATTGCTGAGTGAACAATTGGAACTTGCCATGGGAATCACCCCAAAGGTGCAAGTCCAACGGGTGACGCACATGGGAGAATTTGCCCTTGTTCCCACCCCCGGGGTTAACTATCAGCCCAGAGTTTCATCCACGCCTCCTTCCCAGCCTCTCTGTGGGGAAGGGGATAAAGAGCTGTGGGGTGGAGGCCACCCGTGGCGGCTGTGGAGGATGGGGACATCGAGGGGGTGGCCAAGGTGGCAGCACCCATGGATGGTGGGACCATTGAGGGTGGTCCTAAGGTGGCAGCACCCATGGATAGTGGGATATGCAAGGAATGAAATGGGGTCTGGGGTCACCCATCTGAATATCACCTACCCCTCCATGCAGAGGGGGACGGGGAAGAAAGTCCAAACTCTGCAGAAAAAAGACGTTGAGGGTGTGGGCAGGTGTGGCCCCACCCCTACCTGGCAGGTCCTGGTGTGGGGTAGGAAGGTTCCCCCGCGGGCAGCAGGGTGGGGATCCCGGGGGGCATCACCCCAGAAATGGGCTGCAAAAGGGGCATTAACGGCCTCTTGCCCCCTCCCCAAGTCTACGTTGGGGTTTTCCCAGTACAAACCAGTGTCACCAGCGCCTTTCCAATGTCTTTATTAGGAAGAAAGAGGGGGTCCAGCCCCACTTTCTTTTTTTCTGGGGGGAGATTTCAGAGGTGCTGGTGGGCATCATGACTGAGGTTTCAGAGGTTCCACTGGGCACTGTGACTGCAGAGGTGCTGGTGGTCATTGAGGTTTCGGAGGTGCTGGTGGGCACGGTGGTTGTGGCGATGCTGGTGGGCACGGTTGTTGTGGACACGAGCGTAGCTGTGGAGCTTTCAGTGTTGCTGGTGGTTGTGGTGGCTGTAGAGGTGCTCGTGGACATTGTGGATGGAGAGGCACTTGTTCCCATGGTTGTTGTAGACGTGCTGGTGGTTGTGGGGATTTCAAAGGTGCTGGTGGGCATGGTGACCCTAGAGGTGCTGGAGGGTGTGGAGACTTCAGAGGTGCTGATGAGCATGGTGACCGTAGAAGGTGCTGGCGGGAATGGCGACAGTAGAGGTGCTACTGAGTGTTGAAATTTCAGAGGTGCGGGTGGCTGTGGGGATTTCAGAGGTGCTGGTGGGAGAGGTGACCGCAGATGTGTTGGTGGCTGTGGGGATTTCAGAGGCGCTGGTGGGCGTGGAGGTTTCAGAGGTGCTGGTGGGCATGGTTGTGGAGATGATGGTGGCTGTGGAGGTTTCAGCAGTGCTGGTGGGCGTGGTGGCTGTAGAGGTGCTGATGGGCATGGTGGATGGAGAGGTGCTTGTTCCCATGGCTGTAGTAGAGGTGCTTGGTGGTTGTGGGGATTTCGGAGGTGCTGGTGGGCGTGGTGACCATCGAGGTGCTGCTGGGTGTGGAGGTTTCAGAGGTGCTGGTGGTTGTGGGGATTTCGGAGGTGCTGGTGGGCGTGGTGACCATCGAGGTGCTGCTGGGTGTGGAGGTTTCAGAGGTGCTGGAGGGTGCCACAGTTGCAGAGATGCTGGTGCCTGTGAAGGTTTCAGAGGTGCTGGTAAACCTTGTGGTTTCAGAGGTGCTGGAGGGCGTGGTGTATGTAGAGGTGGTGGTGGGCATGGTTGTTGTGGAGATGATGGTGATCATGGTGGTTTCTGTGGAGTCGCTGGTGGTAGTGATGGTTTCTGCAGAATCTCCGGTGCACGTGGTGGTTTCTGTGGACTCGCTGGTGGCATGGCTACAAATACACTCAAGATGTTCCTTCTCTATGTCCTCCACCATGGGGTCTCCAAAGGGCTTCATGGCACCAGGGTGGTGTCCTGCTGGGGATATCATGGGGACACCAGCACCCTGTAGAGTGTCACCACCATGACTCCACAGCCACCGTGGGCCCAAATATTGGCCAGGAACCACATTGCCATCTGATGACCCCAGCCTGATGCTATCTTCCCAGACCTGTTGACATCACAGGACCTGTCCCATGTCCCCATCCCACCTCCTCATCCCATATCCCACATCTTCATCCCACATCCCCATTCCACCTCATCACCTCACGTCCCCATTCCCGTCCCCATCCTGCTCCTGCCCCCAACCTGCCTCCACGGTGGGGACAAATCACGGCCAGGGCTGGTGGGGAAAGGACAGGGTCTTGGAGATGGCTGGGACATTCCCAGAAGGATCTCATGGACCTTAGGGGAGGGCGATGGGCACCCGATGTCACGACATGTCCCTTGGGACAACATGTCTGCTGAGAAATGGGTGTTGGCACTTGCCCCTTTGTTCCCAGCACCCGCAGCTCAGGTTTCATCCCTCCTACTTCTTAATTGTGACCAAAGGTCCCTGTCACCCTCAACGACTCTCCCTGTCCCATTCCCTCCACACCTGTGATCGGCAGCGGTTGAACAAGCCAAGGTGCCCCCCTCCACCGCCGCAGGCCCCCAACTCTGAGGTGCGGAGAGATGGGGGTTCGTCTGTGGGGTAGCCTGGCCCTGGTCTGCATCTGCTTCCTGGTCGTCATGAGAGGTGGGTGCTGCTGGTGCTGGGACCTCCCATTCCCATTCCACCGCTCCAGTTTCGTCACTGGGGGGACACCCTGAGGACTGGAGGTGGGACAGGGGTGGGCGCGAGGGTCTTCCAAGGACCCCGTGCTGCAGGGCTGATCATGAACAAGCATGAATTGGGGTCCGGGCGGGGGGGTAGCTATGGGTCTCTGGGGGGGGAGGGTCCATGGATCTTTGGGACCCAACTGTGGGTCTTGGAAGGTCTGGGGGGGTCTTTGGAGAACCAAGGGCAAGTCTTTGGGGGGCAATGGGGGTTCACTTTGGTGGATGTGCGTCTTTGGAGGTCCATGGGTTGTTGGGAGACAACTGGGGGTTGTTTAACTGCTCGGACTAAAGGCAAAAGTCCCTTTTGCCGTTCAGAGTATCGTTGGTCTCTTTCTTTAAAAGCACTTGAGCTCAACAATAGAGGTCTTTTTGGTCCACGGGGGCCAGTTTGGAACAGGGGCCTTGGGAGAACCAGGGGCAGGTCTCTGGGGGGACGTTGGCTATGGTGGATGTGGCTCTTTGGAGATCCATGGGTTTTTGGGACCCAGCTGTGGGTGCTGGAAGGTCTTGGGAGGGGTCTTTGGGGAACCAGGGGCGGGTCTTTGGGGGTTGTTGGTCTATGGAGGACATGGGTGTTTGGGGGTCAATGTGTTTAGGGGGATGTGGGTGGTTGCGGGGCAAGGGCAGGTGCTTGACATGTAGGAGAAAGTGGGAAGGCACCCACGAAAGGGCCCGGAGACTGTCACTGCCTGTCCTGGGAGGGGGGTGGCCACCCGCCTGAGGAGCCCGGGCGCAGGTAGGTGTCAGAGCATTGGGTCAAGATCCAAAGGACCTTCTGACACCCACATCGTCTCGCCTGTTCTGCATAGATGATGCTGGCCAGCATGCCCCGCGGGACAAAGGGCAACCAATCAGGCAGAGTTCTCCTTTACCCAAGACGGGACATTGGACTCCTCGTGCCCAAGAGACGAAAGTGAAAAAGAGAGAGGAAGACCCTCCAGACACCACCAGCAGGAGAAACCCGTTGGTGCCGGTTGAGAAGAAGGGACCCGCACGGACGAAGAGGGATGAAGACACGAGCCTCAACAGGTTTCTTAGCCCCACTCTCCACACAAGTCCTACAAGCCCAAGGAATACTTCACCACGCACCACAGCTCCAAAGGCCAATAACAAATCTCAATATACCCCCCCCACCCCCACCCCTATGGCCATCACCCCACCCACCAACAACACCCCCATCCCCACACCTACCAACACCCCCCAACCCACTAACACCACCAGCACCCCTACACCTACCAACACCACCACCCAACCCACCACCAACACCAACACCCCAACCCCTACCACCACCACCCAACCCACCAACGCCACAACCACCCCCACCCCTACCAACACCACCACCCAATCCAGCAGCACCATGACCCTCCCCACCCCTATGACCACCACCCCACCCACCAACACCACAACCACCCCCACCCCTACCAACACCACCACCTCAACTACCTCTACCACCACTACCACCGTCCCTACCACTTATTCCACCAACGCAACCACCATGACCACCACCACCAATGCAGGTGAGTATTCCTCCTTGCTGGCACAACCTAGCCATCTTCCTCCTCCCTTTCCTCTCACCGTGCCCCAAGCATTCTCCAGGTGGCTTTGCCCTCCTGGCCTTTCTCCGGGCTCTCTCACAGCACCCATGTCCTGGGCTGCCTTTTCCAGGTCAATGCCAGAACGGGGGCACCTGGCTTGGCACCCATTGCGACTGTCCTGGTGGTTACGAGGGCACGCACTGTGAGACCCCCATCTGCAAGAATAACGGCACCTGGATGCCTCCCAATATTTGCCAGTGCACCGACAATTTCCAGGGGGATTATTGCCAGTATGCCAAGGAAACCATCGAGCTCAAAGATGGTAAGGAGCCATCCCAAGTTGTGCTACGTCACACTGGGGCTTCTGTGGGGGAGGCCCCAACGCAGAATTTGGGCTGAGGTCACCTCAGAGGGACGAACCAAATGGGGAGACCATGAGGAATCAACCTGGGAATGGGCTTAGGGTCACCTCAGAGGGACCAACACGGGAATGGGGCCACCATGGAGGGACCAAGCCGGGAATGGAGTTGGGTCACCTCAGAGGGACCAACACGGGAATGGGGCCACCATGGAGGGACCAAGCCGGGAATGGAGTTGGGTCACCTCAGAGGGACCGACCCGGGAATGGGGCCACCATGGAGGGACTGACCTGATCACCTGAATAAGGGATGGGGATAGGGATGGGGATGGGGGGGATGGGGACACTTGAGTCTATTGCTTATGGGTTGTCGCCTGCTTGGTGAAGTAACGGTGAATGCAACGGTGGAAATGAAGGCGAAGATTGACAACAGGAATTTCACAGAAGACCTGAAAAATAAGACCTCTGCAGCTTACCGAGATTTTGAGAAGGAATTCAAGGAGCAGGTCAGGGCACAGCGATGCCAGGGGCATCCACGTGCTGGAGCAGCACTCCTGGGGGGGGTATTTGGGGCATGACGGGGCTGGTACCCGCATCTCCCCACGGCTTCTCTTTGTCTTCCAGATGAGGAAGGTTTACGAACGTTTAGAGGGCTACCAAGATGTGGAGATCCACGAACTGACGTGAGTGCCCATCAGGGGCTGGGTGGTGTGTCCTCATGGGCTACTGACCCCCTCCATCTGCTCTGGCAGGGTGATTTGGGGTGAAGGGACCCACAAGGATCAATTCAAGGTGATGCTCTCCAAGGATGGGGCATCCACATCCCTTCAAGCCACGTTCTGTCCCTGGGCTTCCTCCAAGGTGGCCCAGCCCCACATCAAAGCGGCCACACTGTCCCTCCACATCAGGGGACCCCAAATTAGTCCCAACTGGGTCCCCTGCAGTGTGGGACCGCAGCCTTAGCCCTGCTGAGCCACCGGTGCCCCTTCTTCTTGCAGCAATGGCAGCATTCTGGTGAACTACACCGTCCTCCTGAAGGTGCTCGTCAGCGCCACAGTGAACGCTACGGTGGAGACCATCTCCCAAAACCTCGTCAAAGCCGTCAATAACAACACCTTCTGCAACAGCAGCTGCGTAGGAGCCGACTGTGAGTGATGCTAGTGATTGCCCTCCACGTCTCAGTTGGCACCGGGGCAATGGGGGGATTGGGGGTTTGAGCCCAAGGGATCCCACCAGCAGCTGCTCTCTCCATCCCAGGTGATTTCTGTTTCAACTCCAACTTCACCAACATCACCAGCTACGAGGTGAACGAGGTTGAAAGCAGTAAGTGAGCCCACAGGACATTCGTCCCCACCCCAGGACCCCTCAAACCACGTCCCTCTCCACCCTGAGCCATGCGCCACCTCCCTTAGGTCTGTGCGACAATTACATCGTGGAGGAGCTCAAGCCCTACTACACCCTGCTCATCACCAACACCAGCGTCTTCTGCATCACCAGATGTGACAAACGATCTCCTGATCCTCACAACTGCGTCCACGGCAAGTGCATCATGATGCTCTCGGGACCACAGTGCCAGTAAGCACCCTCTTGTGCACCCACCTACCTCCAAAATGGGTGCTCCCCTCGGTTTGGGGCAAAGCCCACATCAGTCTCACCTCCTGGACATCTCCACCAGGTGTTTGGACCAGTCGGCGTTCTGGTACCAAGACAGCATGTGCAGCTCACGGATCAGCAAGATCGGGGTGGCCGTAGGGGTACCGGTGACCGGGTTGGTGGTGGCCATCGCCATCTTCACCGTCCTCCTGGTGCGGGCTAAGAGGCAGAAGGATGACTACAGGCAAGTGCATCGTCGTGGGGTGGGGTGGGGTCCCCTGGGGACCGTGCCTCCTTCTCATCCACCTCCGTCCCATCATGCAAGGCTCAGTTGACCTTTCACAGGGACCTCTATCGTGATGAGGAGGAAAGCTGGAACAACACTGAGGGCTTCTCCAGCGTCAACCAGGCAGCTACATTGGAAGGTAACGGGGTTGGATGGTGGTGGGCTGGGCAGGGGGGGTGTGTTGTGACACCCGGGGAGCCGCTGGGGTTCCATGTCACCTCTTCTTCTACCCTGCATGCTCAGAGCCCTCTAGTGCCACCTACATCAACCTGCAGAAGGTGGACACCTCACAGAAGGTGGGTGCCATGTCCCCTGGACCCTGATGCAGTCCCGCCACCCACTGCGGTGGGGACAACCCCCATCTTCTCACCCCCATCTCTCCTTCCCCACTAGATCCACATCAAACAACCGCCCTTCATCGTTCCCTGAGTGGAGCCACTCAGGAGGCAGTGGCGAGCAGAGGGGCACAAGGGGAGCGGGTGTGTGTCTCAGGGTGGCAAGCACCGGGAAATCCACCATCCTCTTCCTCCCTGCATGGCTCTTTACGATAGCACTTTCTATAATTTAATAAAACACTTATTTTATTGTCACCTGGCAGTTTCCGCATACCGTCAGGGACACGCAAGGTGGTCTCATGCCCCGTGGGGCGGACGTGGGCTCGGCTGGAGGACAGGTCTTGGTGGTGGGATGCAAATTGCGCCAAAAAATACCCACAAAGCAGGAAGGGAACACATCTGGGGAGGAGTTCATTGCTGAGTGAAGAATTGGAACTTGCCATGGGAATCACCCCAAAGGTGCAAGTCCAACGGGTGACACACATGGGAGAATTTGCCCTTGTTCCCACCCCCGGGGTTAACTATCAGCCCAGAGTTTCATCCACGCCTCCTTCCCAGCCTCTCTGTGGGGAAGGGGATAAAGAGCTGTGGGGTGGAGGCCACCCGTGGTGGCTGTGGAGGATGGGGACATCGAGGGGGTGGCCAAGGTGGCACTACCCATGGGTGGTGGGACCATTGAGGGTGGTCCTAAGGTGGCAGCACCCATGGATAGTGGGATATGCAAGGAATGAAATGGGGTCTGGGGTCACCCATCTGAATATCACCTACCCCTCCATGCAGAGGGGGACGGGGAAGAAAGTCCAAACTCTGCAGAAAAAAGACGTTGAGGGTGTGGGCAGGTGTGGCCCCACCCCTACCTGGCAGGTCCTGGTGTGGGGTAGGAAGGTTCCCCCGCGGGCAGCAGGGTGGGGATCCCGGGGGGCATCACCCCAGAAATGGGCTGCAAAAGGGGCATTAACGGCCTCTTGCCCCCTCCCCAAGCCTACGTTGGCGTTTTCCCAGTACAAACCAGTGTCACCAGCGCCTTTCCAATGTCTTTATTAGGAAGAAAGAGGGGGTCCAGCCCCACTTTCTTTTTTTCTGGGGGGAGATTTCAGAGGTGCTGGTGGGCATCATGACTGAGGTTTCAGAGGTTCCACTGGGCACTGTGACTGCAGAGGTGCTGGTGGTCATTGAGGTTTCGGAGGTGCTGGTGGGCACGGTGGTTGTGGCGATGCTGGTGGGCACGGTTGTTGTGGACACGAGCGTAGCTGTGGAGCTTTCAGTGTTGCTGGTGGTTGTGGTGGCCGTAGAGGTGCTCGTGGACATTGTGGATGGAGAGGCACTTGTTCCCATGGTTGTTGTAGACGTGCTGGTGGTTGTGGGGATTTCAAAGGTGCTGGTGGGCATGGTGACCATAGAGGTGCTGGAGGGTGTGGAGACTTCAGAGGTGCTGATGAGCATGGTGACCGTAGAAGGTGCTGGCGGGAATGGCGACAGTAGAGGTGCTACTGAGTGTTGAAATTTCAGAGGTGCGGGTGGCTGTGGGGATTTCAGAGGCGCTGGTGGGCGTGGAGGTTTCAGAGGTGCTGGTGGGCATGGTTGTGGAGATGATGGTGGCTGTGGAGGTTTCAGCAGTGCTGGTGGGCGTGGTGGCTGTAGAGGTGCTGATGGGCATGGTGGATGGAGAGGTGCTTGTTCCCATGGCTGTAGTAGAGGTGCTTGGTGGTTGTGGGGATTTAGGAGGTGCTGGTGGGTGTGGTGACCATCGAGGTGCTGCTGGGTGTGGAGGTTTCAGAGGTGCTGGTGGTTGTGGGGATTTCGGAGGTGCTGGTGGGCGTGGTGACCATCGAGGTGCTGCTGGGTGTGGAGGTTTCAGAGGTGCTGGAGGGTGCCACAGTTGTAGAGATGCTGGTGCCTGTGAAGGTTTCAGAGGTGCTGGTAAACCTTGTGGTTTCAGAGGTGCTGGAGGGCGTGGTGTATGTAGAGGTGGTGGTGGGCATGGTTGTTGTGGAGATGATGGTGATCATGGTGGTTTCTGTGGAGTCGCTGGTGGTAGTGATGGTTTCTGCAGAATCTCCGGTGCACGTGGTGGTTTCTGTGGACTCGCTGGTGGCATGGCTACAAATACACTCAAGATGTTCCTTCTCTATGTCCTCCACCATGGGGTCTCCAAAGGGCTTCGTGGCACCAGGGTGGTGTCCTGCTGGGGACATCATGGGGACACCAGCACCCTGTAGAGTGTCACCACCATGACTCCACAGCCACCGTGGGCCCAAATATTGGCCAGGAACCACATTGCCATCTGATGACCCCAGCCTGATGCTATCTTCCCAGACCTGTTGACATCACAGGACCTGTCCCATGTCCCCATCCCACCTCCTCATCCCATATCCCACATCTTCATCCCACATCCCCATTCCACCTCATCACCTCACGTCCCCATTCCCGTCCCCATCCTGCTCCTGCCCCCAACCTGCCTCCACGGTGGGGACAAATCACGGCCAGGGCTGGTGGGGAAAGGACAGGGTCTTGGAGATGGCTGGGACATTCCCCGAAGGATCTCATGGACCTTAGGGGAGGGCGATGGGCACCCGATGTCACGACATGTCCCTTGGGACAACATGTCTGCTGAGAAATGGGTGTTGGCACTTGCCCCTTTGTTCCCAGCACCCGCAGCTCAGGTTTCATCCCTCCTACTTCTTAATTGTGACCAAAGGTCCCTGTCACCCTCAACGACTCTCCCTGTCCCATTCCCTCCACACCTGTGATCGGCAGCGGTTGAACAAGCCAAGGTGCCCCCCTCCACCGCCGCAGGCCCCCAACTCTGAGGTGCGGAGAGATGGGGGTTCGTCTGTGGGGTAGCCTGGCCCTGGTCTGCATCTGCTTCCTGGTCGTCATGAGAGGTGGGTGCTGCTGGTGCTGGGACCTCCCATTCCCATTCCACCGCTCCAGTTTCGTCACTGGGGGGACACCCTGAGGACTGGAGGTGGGACAGGGGTGGGCGCGAGGGTCTTCCAAGGACCCCGTGCTGCAGGGCTGATCATGAACAAGCATGAATTGGGGTCCGGGCGGGGGGGTAGCTATGGGTCTCTGGGGGGGGTCCATGGATCTTTGGGACCCAACTGTGGGTCTTGGAAGGTCTGGGGGGGTCTTTGGAGAACCAAGGGCAAGTCTTTGGGGGGGAATGGGGGTTCACGTTGGTGGGTGTGGGTCTTTGGAGGTCCATGGGTTGTTGGGAGACAACTGGGGGTTGTTTAACTGCTCGGACTAAAGGCAAAAGTCCCTTTTGCCGTTCAGAGTATCGTTGGTCTCTTTCTTTAAAAGCACTTGAGCTCAACAATAGAGGTCTTTTTGGTCCACGGGGGCCAGTTTGGAACAGGGGCCTTGGGAGAACCAAGGGCAGGTCTCTGGGGGGACGTTGGCTATGGTGGATGTGGCTCTTTGGAGATCCATGGGTTTTTGGGACCCAGCTGTGGGTGCTGGAAGGTCTTGGGAGGGGTCTTTGGGGAACCAGGGGCGGGTCTTTGGGGGTTGTTGGTCTATGGAGGACATGGGTGTTTGGGGGTCAATGTGTTTAGGGGGATGTGGGTGGTTGCGGGGCAAGGGCAGGTGCTTGACATGTAGGAGAAAGTGGGAAGGCACCCACAAAAGGGCCCGGAGACTGTCACTGCCTGTCCTGGGAGGGGGGTGGCCACCCGCCTGAGGAGCCCGGGCGCAGGTAGGTGTCAGAGCATTGGGTCAAGATCCAAAGGACCTTCTGACACCCACATCGTCTCGCCTGTTCTGCATAGATGATGCTGGCCAGCATGCCCCGCGGGACAAAGGGCAACCAATCAGGCAGAGTTCTCCTTTACCCAAGACGGGACATTGGACTCCTCGTGCCCAAGAGACGAAAGTGAAAAAGAGAGAGGAAGACCCTCCAGACACCACCAGCAGGAGAAACCCGTTGGTGCCGGTTGAGAAGAAGGGACCCGCACGGACGAAGAGGGATGAAGACACGAGCCTCAACAGGTTTCTTAGCCCCACTCTCCACACAAGTCCTACAAGCCCAAGGAATACTTCACCACGCACCACAGCTCCAAAGGCCAATAACAAATCTCAATATACCCCCCCCACCCCCACCCCTATGGCCATCACCCCACCCACCAACAACACCCCCATCCCCACACCTACCAACACCCCCCAACCCACTAACACCACCAGCACCCCTACACCTACCAACACCACCACCCAACCCACCACCAACACCAACACCCCAACCCCTACCACCACCACCCAACCCACCAACGCCACAACCACCCCCACCCCTACCAACACCACCACCCAATCCAGCAGCACCATGACCCTCCCCACCCCTATGACCACCACCCCACCCACCAACACCACAACCACCCCCACCCCTACCAACACCACCACCTCAACTACCTCTACCACCACTACCACCGTCCCTACCACTTATTCCACCAACGCAACCACCATGACCACCACCACCAATGCAGGTGAGTATTCCTCCTTGCTGGCACAACCTAGCCATCTTCCTCCTCCCTTTCCTCTCACCGTGCCCCAAGCATTCTCCAGGTGGCTTTGCCCTCCTGGCCTTTCTCCGGGCTCTCTCACAGCACCCATGTCCTGGGCTGCCTTTTCCAGGTCAATGCCAGAACGGGGGCACCTGGCTTGGCACCCATTGCAAATGTCCTGGTGGTTACGAGGGCACGTACTGTGAGACCCCCATCTGCAAGAATAACGGCACCTGGATGCCTCCCAATATTTGCCAGTGCACCGACAATTTCCAGGGGGATTATTGCCAGTATGCCAAGGAAACCATCGAGCTCAAAGATGGTAAGGAGCCATCCCAAGTTGTGCTACGTCACACTGGGGCTTCTGTGGGGGAGGCCCCAACGCAGAATTTGGGCTGAGGTCACCTCAGAGGGACGAACCAAATGGGGAGACCATGAGGAATCAACCTGGGAATGGGCTTAGGGTCACCTCAGAGGGACCAACACGGGAATGGGGCCACCATGGAGGGACCAAGCCGGGAATGGAGTTGGGTCACCTCAGAGGGACCAACACGGGAATGGGGCCACCATGGAGGGACCAAGCCGGGAATGGAGTTGGGTCACCTCAGAGGGACCGACCCGGGAATGGGGCCACCATGGAGGGACTGACCTGATCACCTGAATAAGGGATGGGGATAGGGATGGGGATGGGGGGGATGGGGACACTTGAGTCTATTGCTTATGGGTTGTCGCCTGCTTGGTGAAGTAACGGTGAATGCAACGGTGGAAATGAAGGCGAAGATTGACAACAGGAATTTCACAGAAGACCTGAAAAATAAGACCTCTGCAGCTTACCGAGATTTTGAGAAGGAATTCAAGGAGCAGGTCAGGGCACAGCGATGCCAGGGGCATCCACGTGCTGGAGCAGCACTCCTGGGGGGGGTATTTGGGGCATGACGGGGCTGGTACCCGCATCTCCCCACGGCTTCTCTTTGTCTTCCAGATGAGGAAGGTTTACGAACGTTTAGAGGGCTACCAAGATGTGGAGATCCACGAACTGACGTGAGTGCCCATCAGGGGCTGGGTGGTGTGTCCTCATGGGCTACTGACCCCCTCCATCTGCTCTGGCAGGGTGATTTGGGGTGAAGGGACCCACAAGGATCAATTCAAGGTGATGCTCTCCAAGGATGGGGCATCCACATCCCTTCAAGCCACGTTCTGTCCCTGGGCTTCCTCCAAGGTGGCCCAGCCCCACATCAAAGCGGCCACACTGTCCCTCCACATCAGGGGACCCCAAATTAGTCCCAACTGGGTCCCCTGCAGTGTGGGACCGCAGCCTTAGCCCTGCTGAGCCACCGGTGCCCCTTCTTCTTGCAGCGAGGGCAGCATTCTGGTGAACTACACCGTCCTCCTGAAGGTGCTCGTCAGCGCCACAGTGAACGCTACGGTGGAGACCATCTCCCAAAACCTCGTCAAAGCCGTCAATAACAACACCTTCTGCAACAGCAGCTGCGTAGGAGCCGACTGTGAGTGATGCTAGTGATTGCCCTCCACGTCTCAGTTGGCACCGGGGCAATGGGGGGATTGGGGGTTTGAGCCCAAGGGATCCCACCAGCAGCTGCTCTCTCCATCCCAGGTGATTTCTGTTTCAACTCCAACTTCACCAACATCACCAGCTACGAGGTGAACGAGGTTGAAAGCAGTAAGTGAGCCCACAGGACATTCGTCCCCACCCCAGGACCCCTCAAACCACGTCCCCGCTCCACCCTGAGCCATGCGCCACCTCCCTTAGGTCTGTGCGACAATTACATCGTGGAGGAGCTCAAGCCCTACTACACCCTGCTCATCACCAACACCAGCGTCTTCTGCATCACCAGATGTGACAAACGATCTCCTGATCCTCACAACTGCGTCCACGGCAAGTGCATCATGATGCTCTCGGGACCACAGTGCCAGTAAGCACCCTCTTGTGCACCCACCTACCTCCAAAATGGGTGCTCCCCTCGGTTTGGGGCAAAGCCCACATCAGTCTCACCTCCTGGACATCTCCACCAGGTGTTTGGACCAGTCGGCGTTCTGGTACCAAGACAGCATGTGCAGCTCACGGATCAGCAAGATCGGGGTGGCCGTAGGGGTACCGGTGACCGGGTTGGTGGTGGCCATCGCCATCTTCACCGTCCTCCTGGTGCGGGCTAAGAGGCAGAAGGATGACTACAGGCAAGTGCATCGTCGTGGGGTGGGGTGGGGTCCCCTGGGGACCGTGCCTCCTTCTCATCCACCTCCGTCCCATCATGCAAGGCTCAGTTGACCTTTCACAGGGACCTCTATCGTGATGAGGAGGAAAGCTGGAACAACACTGAGGGCTTCTCCAGCGTCAACCAGGCAGCTACATTGGAAGGTAACGGGGTTGGATGGTGGTGGGCTGGGCAGGGGGGGTGTGTTGTGACACCCGGGGAGCCGCTGGGGTTCCATGTCACCTCTTCTTCTACCCTGCATGCTCAGAGCCCTCTAGTGCCACCTACATCAACCTGCAGAAGGTGGACACCTCACAGAAGGTGGGTGCCATGTCCCCTGGACCCTGATGCAGTCCCGCCACCCACTGCGGTGGGGACAACCCCCATCTTCTCACCCCCATCTCTCCTTCCCCACTAGATCCACATCAAACAACCGCCCTTCATCGTTCCCTGAGTGGAGCCACTCAGGAGGCAGTGGCGAGCAGAGGGGCACAAGGGGAGTGGGTGTGTGTCTCAGGGTGGCAAGCACCGGGAAATCCACCATCCTCTTCCTCCCTGCATGGCTCTTTACGATAGCACTTTCTATAATTTAATAAAACACTTATTTTATTGTCACCTGGCAGTTTCCGCATACCGTCAGGGACACGCAAGGTGGTCTCATGCCCCGTGGGGCGGACGTGGGCTCGGCTGGAGGACAGGTCTTGGTGGTGGGATGCAAATTGCGCCAAAAAATACCCACAAAGCAGGAAGGGAACACATCTGGGGAGGAGTTCATTGCTGAGTGAAGAATTGGAACTTGCCATGGGAATCACCCCAAAGGTGCAAGTCCAACGGGTGACACACATGGGAGAATTTGCCCTTGTTCCCACCCCCGGGGTTAACTATCAGCCCAGAGTTTCATCCACGCCTCCTTCCCAGCCTCTCTGTGGGGAAGGGGATAAAGAGCTGTGGGGTGGAGGCCACCCGTGGTGGCTGTGGAGGATGGGGACATCGAGGGGGTGGCCAAGGTGGCACTACCCATGGGTGGTGGGACCATTGAGGGTGGTCCTAAGGTGGCAGCACCCATGGATAGTGGGATATGCAAGGAATGAAATGGGGTCTGGGGTCACCCATCTGAATATCACCTACCCCTCCATGCAGAGGGGGACGGGGAAGAAAGTCCAAACTCTGCAGAAAAAAGACGTTGAGGGTGTGGGCAGGTGTGGCCCCACCCCTACCTGGCAGGTCCTGGTGTGGGGTAGGAAGGTTCCCCCGCGGGCAGCAGGGTGGGGATCCCGGGGGGCATCACCCCAGAAATGGGCTGCAAAAGGGGCATTAACGGCCTCTTGCCCCCTCCCCAAGCCTACGTTGGCGTTTTCCCAGTACAAACCAGTGTCACCAGCGCCTTTCCAATGTCTTTATTAGGAAGAAAGAGGGGGTCCAGCCCCACTTTCTTTTTTTCTGGGGGGAGATTTCAGAGGTGCTGGTGGGCATCATGACTGAGGTTTCAGAGGTTCCACTGGGCACTGTGACTGCAGAGGTGCTGGTGGTCATTGAGGTTTCGGAGGTGCTGGTGGGCACGGTGGTTGTGGCGATGCTGGTGGGCACGGTTGTTGTGGACACGAGCGTAGCTGTGGAGCTTTCAGTGTTGCTGGTGGTTGTGGTGGCCGTAGAGGTGCTCGTGGACATTGTGGATGGAGAGGCACTTGTTCCCATGGTTGTTGTAGACGTGCTGGTGGTTGTGGGGATTTCAAAGGTGCTGGTGGGCATGGTGACCCTAGAGGTGCTGGAGGGTGTGGAGACTTCAGAGGTGCTGATGAGCATGGTGACCGTAGAAAGTGCTGGCGGGAATGGCGACAGTAGAGGTGCTACTGAGTGTTGAAATTTCAGAGGTGCGGGTGGCTGTGGGGATTTCAGAGGTGCTGGTGGGAGAGGTGACCGCAGATGTGCTGGTGGCTGTGGGGATTTCAGAGGCGCTGGTGGGCGTGGAGGTTTCAGAGGTGCTGGTGGGCATGGTTGTGGAGATGATGGTGGCTGTGGAGGTTTCAGCAGTGCTGGTGGGCGTGGTGGCTGTAGAGGTGCTGATGGGCATGGTGGATGGAGAGGTGCTTGTTCCCATGGCTGTTGTAGAGGTGCTGGTGGTTGTGGGGATTTCGGAGGTGCTGGTGGGCGTGGTGACCATCGAGGTGCTGCTGGGTATGGAGGTTTCAGAGGTGCTGGAGGGTGCCACAGTTGTAGAGATGCTGGTGCCTGTGAAGGTTTCAGAGGTGCTGGTAAACCTTGTGGTTTCAGAGGTGCTGGAGGGCGTGGTGTATGTAGAGGTGGTGGTGGGCATGGTTGTTGTGGAGATGATGGTGATCATGGTGGTTTCTGTGGAGTTGCTGGTGGTAGTGATGGTTTCTGCAGAATCTCCGGTGCACGTGGTGGTTTCTGTGGACTCGCTGGTGGCATGGCTACAAATACACTCAAGATGTTCCTTCTCTATGTCCTCCACCATGGGGTCTCCAAAGGGCTTCGTGGCACCAGGGTGGTGTCCTGCTGGGGACATCATGGGGACACCAGCACCCTGTAGAGTGTCACCACCATGACTCCACAGCCACCGTGGGCCCAAATATTGGCCAGGAACCACATTGCCATCTGATGACCCCAGCCTGATGCTATCTTCCCAGACCTGTTGACATCACAGGACCTGTCCCATGTCCCCATCCCACCTCCTCATCCCATATCCCACATCTTCATCCCACATCCCCATTCCACCTCATCACCTCACGTCCCCATTCCCGTCCCCATCCTGCTCCTGCCCCCAACCTGCCTCCACGGTGGGGACAAATCACGGCCAGGGCTGGTGGGGAAAGGACAGGGTCTTGGAGATGGCTGGGACATTCCCCGAAGGATCTCACGGACCTTAGGGGAGGGCGATGGGCACCCGATGACACGACATGTCCCTTGGGACAACACCTCTGCTGAGAAATGGGTGTTGGCACTTGCCCCTTTGTTCCCAGCACCCGCAGCTCAGGTTTCATCCCTCCTACTTCTTAATTGTGACCAAAGGTCCCTGTCACCCTCAACGACTCTCCCTGTCCCATTCCCACCACACCTGTGATCGGCAGCGGTTGAACAAGCCAAGGTGCCCCCCTCCACCGCCGCAGGCCCCCAACTCTGAGGTGCGGAGAGATGGGGGTTCGTCTGTGGGGTAGCCTGGCCCTGGTCTGCATCTGCTTCCTGGTCGTCATGAGAGGTGGGTGCTGCTGGTGCTGGGACCTCCCATTCCCATTCCACCGCTCCAGTTTCGTCACTGGGGGGACACCCTGAGGACTGGAGGTGGGACAGGGGTGGGCACGAGCGTCTTCCAAGGACCCCGTGCTGCAGGGCTGATCATGAACAAGCATGAATTGGGGTCCGGGGGGGGGTAGCTATGGGTCTCTGGGGGTGGTCCATGGATCTTTGGGACCCAACTGTGGGTCTTGGAAGGTCTGGGGGGTCTTTGGAGAACCAAGGGCAAGTCTTTGGGGGGCAATGGGGGTTCACTTTGGTGGGTGTGGGTCTTTGGAGGTCCATGGGTTGTTGGGAGACAACTGGGGGTTGTTTAACTGCTCGGACTAAAGGCAAAAGTCCCTTTTGCCGTTCAGAGTATCATTGGTCTCTTTCTTTAAATGCACTTGAGCTCAACAATAGTCGTCTTTTTGGTCCATGGGGGCCAGTTTGGAACAGAGGCCTTGGGAGAACCAGGGGCAGGTCTCTGGGGGGACGTTGGCTATGGTGGATGTGGCTCTTTGGAGATCCATGGGTTTTTGGGACCCAGCTGTGGGTGCTGGAAGGTCTTGGGAGGGGTCTTTGGGGAACCAGGGGCGGGTCTTTGGGGGTTGTTGGTCTATGGAGGACATGGGTGTTTGGGGGTCAATGTGTTTAGGGGGATGTGGGTGGTTGCGGGGCAAGGGCAGGTGCTTGACATGTAGGAGAAAGTGGGAAGGCACCCACAAAAGGGCCCGGAGACTGTCACTGCCTGTCCTGGGAGGGGGGTGGCCACCCGCCTGAGGAGCCCGGGCGCAGGTAGGTGTCAGAGCATTGGGTCAAGATCCAAAGGACCTTCTGACACCCACATCGTCTCGCCTGTTCTGCATAGATGATGCTGGCCAGCATGCCCCGCGGGACAAAGGGCAACCAATCAGGCAGAGTTCTCCTTTACCCAAGACGGGACATTGGACTCCTCGTGCCCAAGAGACGAAAGTGAAAAAGAGAGAGGAAGACCCTCCAGACACCACCAGCAGGAGAAACCCGTTGGTGCCGGTTGAGAAGAAGGGACCCGCACGGACGAAGAGGGATGAAGACACGAGCCTCAACAGGTTTCTTAGCCCCACTCTCCACACAAGTCCTACAAGCCCAAGGAATACTTCACCACGCACCACAGCTCCAAAGGCCAATAACAAATCTCAATATACCCCCCCCACCCCCACCCCTATGGCCATCACCCCACCCACCAACAACACCCCCATCCCCACACCTACCAACACCCCCCAACCCACTAACACCACCAGCACCCCTACACCTACCAACACCACCACCCAACCCACCACCAACACCAACACCCCAACCCCTACCACCACCACCCAACCCACCAACGCCACAACCACCCCCACCCCTACCAACACCACCACCCAATCCAGCAGCACCATGACCCTCCCCACCCCTATGACCACCACCCCACCCACCAACACCACAACCACCCCCACCCCTACCAACACCACCACCTCAACTACCTCTACCACCACTACCACCGTCCCTACCACTTATTCCACCAACGCAACCACCATGACCACCACCACCAATGCAGGTGAGTATTCCTCCTTGCTGGCACAACCTAGCCATCTTCCTCCTCCCTTTCCTCTCACCGTGCCCCAAGCATTCTCCAGGTGGCTTTGCCCTCCTGGCCTTTCTCCGGGCTCTCTCACAGCACCCATGTCCTGGGCTGCCTTTTCCAGGTCAATGCCAGAACGGGGGCACCTGGCTTGGCACCCATTGCAAATGTCCTGGTGGTTACGAGGGCACGTACTGTGAGACCCCCATCTGCAAGAATAACGGCACCTGGATGCCTCCCAATATTTGCCAGTGCACCGACAATTTCCAGGGGGATTATTGCCAGTATGCCAAGGAAACCATCGAGCTCAAAGATGGTAAGGAGCCATCCCAAGTTGTGCTACGTCACACTGGGGCTTCTGTGGGGGAGGCCCCAACGCAGAATTTGGGCTGAGGTCACCTCAGAGGGACGAACCAAATGGGGAGACCATGAGGAATCAACCTGGGAATGGGCTTAGGGTCACCTCAGAGGGACCAACACGGGAATGGGGCCACCATGGAGGGACCAAGCCGGGAATGGAGTTGGGTCACCTCAGAGGGACCAACACGGGAATGGGGCCACCATGGAGGGACCAAGCCGGGAATGGAGTTGGGTCACCTCAGAGGGACCGACCCGGGAATGGGGCCACCATGGAGGGACTGACCTGATCACCTGAATAAGGGATGGGGATAGGGATGGGGATGGGGGGGATGGGGACACTTGAGTCTATTGCTTATGGGTTGTCGCCTGCTTGGTGAAGTAACGGTGAATGCAACGGTGGAAATGAAGGCGAAGATTGACAACAGGAATTTCACAGAAGACCTGAAAAATAAGACCTCTGCAGCTTACCGAGATTTTGAGAAGGAATTCAAGGAGCAGGTCAGGGCACAGCGATGCCAGGGGCATCCACGTGCTGGAGCAGCACTCCTGGGGGGGGTATTTGGGGCATGACGGGGCTGGTACCCGCATCTCCCCACGGCTTCTCTTTGTCTTCCAGATGAGGAAGGTTTACGAACGTTTAGAGGGCTACCAAGATGTGGAGATCCACGAACTGACGTGAGTGCCCATCAGGGGCTGGGTGGTGTGTCCTCATGGGCTACTGACCCCCTCCATCTGCTCTGGCAGGGTGATTTGGGGTGAAGGGACCCACAAGGATCAATTCAAGGTGATGCTCTCCAAGGATGGGGCATCCACATCCCTTCAAGCCACGTTCTGTCCCTGGGCTTCCTCCAAGGTGGCCCAGCCCCACATCAAAGCGGCCACACTGTCCCTCCACATCAGGGGACCCCAAATTAGTCCCAACTGGGTCCCCTGCAGTGTGGGACCGCAGCCTTAGCCCTGCTGAGCCACCGGTGCCCCTTCTTCTTGCAGCGAGGGCAGCATTCTGGTGAACTACACCGTCCTCCTGAAGGTGCTCGTCAGCGCCACAGTGAACGCTACGGTGGAGACCATCTCCCAAAACCTCGTCAAAGCCGTCAATAACAACACCTTCTGCAACAGCAGCTGCGTAGGAGCCGACTGTGAGTGATGCTAGTGATTGCCCTCCACGTCTCAGTTGGCACCGGGGCAATGGGGGGATTGGGGGTTTGAGCCCAAGGGATCCCACCAGCAGCTGCTCTCTCCATCCCAGGTGATTTCTGTTTCAACTCCAACTTCACCAACATCACCAGCTACGAGGTGAACGAGGTTGAAAGCAGTAAGTGAGCCCACAGGACATTCGTCCCCACCCCAGGACCCCTCAAACCACGTCCCCGCTCCACCCTGAGCCATGCGCCACCTCCCTTAGGTCTGTGCGACAATTACATCGTGGAGGAGCTCAAGCCCTACTACACCCTGCTCATCACCAACACCAGCGTCTTCTGCATCACCAGATGTGACAAACGATCTCCTGATCCTCACAACTGCGTCCACGGCAAGTGCATCATGATGCTCTCGGGACCACAGTGCCAGTAAGCACCCTCTTGTGCACCCACCTACCTCCAAAATGGGTGCTCCCCTCGGTTTGGGGCAAAGCCCACATCAGTCTCACCTCCTGGACATCTCCACCAGGTGTTTGGACCAGTCGGCGTTCTGGTACCAAGACAGCATGTGCAGCTCACGGATCAGCAAGATCGGGGTGGCCGTAGGGGTACCGGTGACCGGGTTGGTGGTGGCCATCGCCATCTTCACCGTCCTCCTGGTGCGGGCTAAGAGGCAGAAGGATGACTACAGGCAAGTGCATCGTCGTGGGGTGGGGTGGGGTCCCCTGGGGACCGTGCCTCCTTCTCATCCACCTCCGTCCCATCATGCAAGGCTCAGTTGACCTTTCACAGGGACCTCTATCGTGATGAGGAGGAAAGCTGGAACAACACTGAGGGCTTCTCCAGCGTCAACCAGGCAGCTACATTGGAAGGTAACGGGGTTGGATGGTGGTGGGCTGGGCAGGGGGGGTGTGTTGTGACACCCGGGGAGCCGCTGGGGTTCCATGTCACCTCTTCTTCTACCCTGCATGCTCAGAGCCCTCTAGTGCCACCTACATCAACCTGCAGAAGGTGGACACCTCACAGAAGGTGGGTGCCATGTCCCCTGGACCCTGATGCAGTCCCGCCACCCACTGCGGTGGGGACAACCCCCATCTTCTCACCCCCATCTCTCCTTCCCCACTAGATCCACATCAAACAACCGCCCTTCATCGTTCCCTGAGTGGAGCCACTCAGGAGGCAGTGGCGAGCAGAGGGGCACAAGGGGAGTGGGTGTGTGTCTCAGGGTGGCAAGCACCGGGAAATCCACCATCCTCTTCCTCCCTGCATGGCTCTTTACGATAGCACTTTCTATAATTTAATAAAACACTTATTTTATTGTCACCTGGCAGTTTCCGCATACCGTCAGGGACACGCAAGGTGGTCTCATGCCCCGTGGGGCGGACGTGGGCTCGGCTGGAGGACAGGTCTTGGTGGTGGGATGCAAATTGCGCCAAAAAATACCCACAAAGCAGGAAGGGAACACATCTGGGGAGGAGTTCATTGCTGAGTGAAGAATTGGAACTTGCCATGGGAATCACCCCAAAGGTGCAAGTCCAACGGGTGACACACATGGGAGAATTTGCCCTTGTTCCCACCCCCGGGGTTAACTATCAGCCCAGAGTTTCATCCACGCCTCCTTCCCAGCCTCTCTGTGGGGAAGGGGATAAAGAGCTGTGGGGTGGAGGCCACCCGTGGTGGCTGTGGAGGATGGGGACATCGAGGGGGTGGCCAAGGTGGCACTACCCATGGGTGGTGGGACCATTGAGGGTGGTCCTAAGGTGGCAGCACCCATGGATAGTGGGATATGCAAGGAATGAAATGGGGTCTGGGGTCACCCATCTGAATATCACCTACCCCTCCATGCAGAGGGGGACGGGGAAGAAAGTCCAAACTCTGCAGAAAAAAGACGTTGAGGGTGTGGGCAGGTGTGGCCCCACCCCTACCTGGCAGGTCCTGGTGTGGGGTAGGAAGGTTCCCCCGCGGGCAGCAGGGTGGGGATCCCGGGGGGCATCACCCCAGAAATGGGCTGCAAAAGGGGCATTAACGGCCTCTTGCCCCCTCCCCAAGCCTACGTTGGCGTTTTCCCAGTACAAACCAGTGTCACCAGCGCCTTTCCAATGTCTTTATTAGGAAGAAAGAGGGGGTCCAGCCCCACTTTCTTTTTTTCTGGGGGGAGATTTCAGAGGTGCTGGTGGGCATCATGACTGAGGTTTCAGAGGTTCCACTGGGCACTGTGACTGCAGAGGTGCTGGTGGTCATTGAGGTTTCGGAGGTGCTGGTGGGCACGGTGGTTGTGGCGATGCTGGTGGGCACGGTTGTTGTGGACACGAGCGTAGCTGTGGAGCTTTCAGTGTTGCTGGTGGTTGTGGTGGCCGTAGAGGTGCTCGTGGACATTGTGGATGGAGAGGCACTTGTTCCCATGGTTGTTGTAGACGTGCTGGTGGTTGTGGGGATTTCAAAGGTGCTGGTGGGCATGGTGACCATAGAGGTGCTGGAGGGTGTGGAGACTTCAGAGGTGCTGATGAGCATGGTGACCGTAGAAGGTGCTGGCGGGAATGGCGACAGTAGAGGTGCTACTGAGTGTTGAAATTTCAGAGGTGCGGGTGGCTGTGGGGATTTCAGAGGCGCTGGTGGGCGTGGAGGTTTCAGAGGTGCTGGTGGGCATGGTTGTGGAGATGATGGTGGCTGTGGAGGTTTCAGCAGTGCTGGTGGGCGTGGTGGCTGTAGAGGTGCTGATGGGCATGGTGGATGGAGAGGTGCTTGTTCCCATGGCTGTAGTAGAGGTGCTTGGTGGTTGTGGGGATTTAGGAGGTGCTGGTGGGTGTGGTGACCATCGAGGTGCTGCTGGGTGTGGAGGTTTCAGAGGTGCTGGTGGTTGTGGGGATTTCGGAGGTGCTGGTGGGCGTGGTGACCATCGAGGTGCTGCTGGGTGTGGAGGTTTCAGAGGTGCTGGAGGGTGCCACAGTTGTAGAGATGCTGGTGCCTGTGAAGGTTTCAGAGGTGCTGGTAAACCTTGTGGTTTCAGAGGTGCTGGAGGGCGTGGTGTATGTAGAGGTGGTGGTGGGCATGGTTGTTGTGGAGATGATGGTGATCATGGTGGTTTCTGTGGAGTCGCTGGTGGTAGTGATGGTTTCTGCAGAATCTCCGGTGCACGTGGTGGTTTCTGTGGACTCGCTGGTGGCATGGCTACAAATACACTCAAGATGTTCCTTCTCTATGTCCTCCACCATGGGGTCTCCAAAGGGCTTCGTGGCACCAGGGTGGTGTCCTGCTGGGGACATCATGGGGACACCAGCACCCTGTAGAGTGTCACCACCATGACTCCACAGCCACCGTGGGCCCAAATATTGGCCAGGAACCACATTGCCATCTGATGACCCCAGCCTGATGCTATCTTCCCAGACCTGTTGACATCACAGGACCTGTCCCATGTCCCCATCCCACCTCCTCATCCCATATCCCACATCTTCATCCCACATCCCCATTCCACCTCATCACCTCACGTCCCCATTCCCGTCCCCATCCTGCTCCTGCCCCCAACCTGCCTCCACGGTGGGGACAAATCACGGCCAGGGCTGGTGGGGAAAGGACAGGGTCTTGGAGATGGCTGGGACATTCCCCGAAGGATCTCATGGACCTTAGGGGAGGGCGATGGGCACCCGATGACACGACATGTCCCTTGGGACAACACCTCTGCTGAGAAATGGGTGTTGGCACTTGCCCCTTTGTTCCCAGCACCCGCAGCTCAGGTTTCATCCCTCCTACTTCTTAATTGTGACCAAAGGTCCCTGTCACCCTCAACGACTCTCCCTGTCCCATTCCCTCCACACCTGTGATCGGCAGCGGTTGAACAAGCCAAGGTGCCCCCCTCCACCGCCGCAGGCCCCCAACTCTGAGGTGCGGAGAGATGGGGGTTCGTCTGTGGGGTAGCCTGGCCCTGGTCTGCATCTGCTTCCTGGTCGTCATGAGAGGTGGGTGCTGCTGGTGCTGGGACCTCCCATTCCCATTCCACCGCTCCAGTTTCGTCACTGGGGGGACACCCTGAGGACTGGAGGTGGGACAGGGGTGGGCGCGAGGGTCTTCCAAGGACCCCGTGCTGCAGGGCTGATCATGAACAAGCATGAATTGGGGTCCGGGCGGGGGGGTAGCTATGGGTCTCTGGGGGGGGTCCATGGATCTTTGGGACCCAACTGTGGGTCTTGGAAGGTCTGGGGGGGTCTTTGGAGAACCAAGGGCAAGTCTTTGGGGGGGAATGGGGGTTCACGTTGGTGGGTGTGGGTCTTTGGAGGTCCATGGGTTGTTGGGAGACAACTGGGGGTTGTTTAACTGCTCGGACTAAAGGCAAAAGTCCCTTTTGCCGTTCAGAGTATCGTTGGTCTCTTTCTTTAAAAGCACTTGAGCTCAACAATAGAGGTCTTTTTGGTCCACGGGGGCCAGTTTGGAACAGGGGCCTTGGGAGAACCAAGGGCAGGTCTCTGGGGGGACGTTGGCTATGGTGGATGTGGCTCTTTGGAGATCCATGGGTTTTTGGGACCCAGCTGTGGGTGCTGGAAGGTCTTGGGAGGGGTCTTTGGGGAACCAGGGGCGGGTCTTTGGGGGTTGTTGGTCTATGGAGGACATGGGTGTTTGGGGGTCAATGTGTTTAGGGGGATGTGGGTGGTTGCGGGGCAAGGGCAGGTGCTTGACATGTAGGAGAAAGTGGGAAGGCACCCACAAAAGGGCCCGGAGACTGTCACTGCCTGTCCTGGGAGGGGGGTGGCCACCCGCCTGAGGAGCCCGGGCGCAGGTAGGTGTCAGAGCATTGGGTCAAGATCCAAAGGACCTTCTGACACCCACATCGTCTCGCCTGTTCTGCATAGATGATGCTGGCCAGCATGCCCCGCGGGACAAAGGGCAACCAATCAGGCAGAGTTCTCCTTTACCCAAGACGGGACATTGGACTCCTCGTGCCCAAGAGACGAAAGTGAAAAAGAGAGAGGAAGACCCTCCAGACACCACCAGCAGGAGAAACCCGTTGGTGCCGGTTGAGAAGAAGGGACCCGCACGGACGAAGAGGGATGAAGACACGAGCCTCAACAGGTTTCTTAGCCCCACTCTCCACACAAGTCCTACAAGCCCAAGGAATACTTCACCACGCGCCACAGCTTCAAAGGCCAATACCTCATCTAAATCTACCACCCCCACCCCCACCCCTATGGCCACCACCCCACCCACCAACAACACCCCCATCCCCACCCCTACCAACACCACCCAACCCACTAACACCACCAGCACCCCTACACCTACCAACACCATCACCCAACCCACAACCAACACCAACACCCCAACCCCTACCACCACCACCCAACCCACCAACACCACAACCACCCCCACCCCTACCAACACCACCACCCAATCCAGCAGCACCACAACCATCCCCACCCCTACCAACACCACCCAACCCACTAACACCACCAGCACCCCTACACCTACCAACACCACCACCCAACCCAACAACAACACCAACACCCCAACCCCTACCACCACCACCCAACCCACCAACACCACAACCACCCACAACCCTACCAACACCACCACCCAATCCAGCAGCACCATGACCCTCCCCACCCCTATGACCACCACCCCACCCACCAACACCACAACCACCCCCAACCCTACCAACACCACCAACACCCAACCCACCAACACCACCCCCACCCCAACCCCCACCAACAGCACCATCCAACCCACAATCAACACCACCCCCACCCTTAACAACACCACCACCCAACCCACCAACACCACCACCACCCCCACCCCTAACACTATCACCGCCACCGATCCCACCAACACCACCAGCACCCCAACCCCTACCAACAACACCACCCAACCCACCAACACCAACCCCACCCCCACCCCTACCATTACCACCCAACCCACCAACAATGGCACCACCCCCACCCCTATCAGCAACATGACCACCCCCAACCCTACCAACAATACCACCAACCCCTCCCCTATGGCCACCACCCAACCCACCACCAGCACCACCACCCCCACCCCTATGGCTACCCCCCCACCCACCAACACCACCACCAGCCCCAATCCTACCACCACCACCACCCCCAACACCACCACCACCCCCACCCCTTCCAAGACCACCACCCAACCCACCAACACCACCCCCACCGCCAACCCTAACACAACCACCACCACCCAACCCACCAACACCACCCCCACCCCCACCCCTACCACCACCACCCAACCCACTAACACCACCACCCCCCCAACCCCCACCAACAGCACCATCCAACCCACAATCAACACCACCCCCACCCCTACCAACACCACCACCCAATCCAGCAACACCACGACCCTCCCCACCGCTATGACCACCACCCCACCCACCAACACCACAACCACCCCCACCCCTACCAACACCACCACCTCAACTACCTCTACCACCACTACCACCGTCCCTACCACTTATTCCACCAACGCAACCACCATGACCACCACCACCAATGCAGGTGAGTATTCCTCCTTGCTGGCACCACCTAGCCATCTTCCTCCTCCCTTTCCTCTCACCGTGCCCCAAGCATTCTCCAGGTGGCCTTGCCCTCCTGGCCTTTCTCCGGGCTCTCTCACAGCACCCATGTCCTGGGCTGCCTTTTCCAGGTCAATGCCAGAACGGGGGCACCTGGCTTGGCACCCATTGCAAATGTCCTGGTGGTTACGAGGGCACGTACTGTGAGACCCCCATCTGCAAGAATAACGGCACCTGGATGCCTCCCAATATTTGCCAGTGCACCGACAATTTCCAGGGGGATTATTGCCAGTATGCCAAGGAAACCATCGAGCTCAAAGATGGTAAGGAGCCATCCCAAGTTGTGCTACGTCACACTGGGGCTTCTGTGGGGGAGGCCCCAACGCAGGATTTGGGCTGAGGTCACCTCAGAGGGACGAACCAAATGGGGAGACCATGAGGGATCAACCTGGGAATGGGCTTAGGGTCACCTCAGAGGGACCCACACGGGAATGGGGCCACCATGGAGGGACCAAGCCGGGAATGGAGTTGGGTCACCTCAGAGGGACCGACCCGGGAATGGGGCCACCATGGAGGGACTGACCTGATCACCTGAATAAGGGATGGGGATAGGGATGGGGATGGGGGGGATGGGGACACTTGAGTCTATTGCTTATGGGTTGTCGCCTGCTTGGTGAAGTAACGGTGAATGCAACGGTGGAAATGAAGGCGAAGATTGACAACAGGAATTTCACAGAAGACCTGAAAAATAAGACCTCTGCAGCTTACCGAGATTTTGAGAAGGAATTCAAGGAGCAGGTCAGGGCACAGCGATGCCAGGGGCATCCACGTGCTGGAGCAGCACTCCTGGGGGGGGTATTTGGGGCATGACGGGGCTGGTACCCGCATCTCCCCACGGCTTCTCTTTGTCTTCCAGATGAGGAAGGTTTACGAACGTTTAGAGGGCTACCAAGATGTGGAGATCCACGAACTGACGTGAGTGCCCATCAGGGGCTGGGTGGTGTGTCCTCATGGGCTACTGACCCCCTCCATCTGCTCTGGCAGGGTGATTTGGGGTGAAGGGACCCACAAGGATCAATTCAAGGTGATGCTCTCCAAGGATGGGGCATCCACATCCCTTCAAGCCACGTTCTGTCCCTGGGCTTCCTCCAAGGTGGCCCAGCCCCACATCAAAGCGGCCACACTGTCCCTCCACATCAGGGGACCCCAAATTAGTCCCAACTGGGTCCCCTGCAGTGTGGGACCGCAGCCTTAGCCCTGCTGAGCCACCGGTGCCCCTTCTTCTTGCAGCGAGGGCAGCATTCTGGTGAACTACACCGTCCTCCTGAAGGTGCTCGTCAGCGCCACAGTGAACGCTACGGTGGAGACCATCTCCCAAAACCTCGTCAAAGCCGTCAATAACAACACCTTCTGCAACAGCAGCTGCGTAGGAGCCGACTGTGAGTGATGCTAGTGATTGCCCTCCACGTCTCAGTTGGCACCGGGACAAGGTCCTTGCTGGGGGATGGGGGGTTTGAGCCCAAGGGCTCCCACCAGCAGCTGCTCTCTCCATCCCAGGTGATTTCTGTTTCAACTCCAACTTCACCAACATCACCAGCTACGAGGTGAACGAGGTTGAAAGCAGTAAGTGAGCCCACAGGACAATCGTCCCCACCCCAGGACCCCTCAAACCACGGCCCCGCTCCACCCTGAGCCATGCGCCACCTCCCTTAGGTCTGTGCGACAATTACATCGTGGAGGAGCTCAGGCGCTACTACAAGCCGGTTGTCACCAGCACCGGCGTCCTCTGCGTCAGCGTATGTGACAAACGATCTCCTGATCCTCACAACTGCGTCCATGGCAAGTGCATCGTGATGCTCTCGGGACCACAGTGCGAGTAAGCACCCTCTTGTGCACCCACCTACCTCCAAAATGGGTGCTCCCCTCGGTTTGGGGTGAAACCCGCATCACTCTCACCTCCTGGACATCTCCACCAGGTGTTTGGACCAGTTGGTGTTCTGGTACCAAGACAGCATGTGCAGCTCACGGATCAGCAAGATCGGGGTGGCCGTAGGGGTACCGGTGACTGGGTTGGTGGTGGTCATCGCCATCTTCACCGTCCTCCTGGTGCGGGCTAAGAGGCAGAAGGACGACGACAGGCAAGTGCATTGTCGTGGGGTGGGGTGGGGTGGGGTCCCCTGGGGACCGTGCCTCCTTCTCATCCACCTCTGTCCCATCATGCAGGGTTCAGTTGACCTTTCACAGGGACCTCTGTTGTAATGAGGAGGAAAGCTGGAAGAAGCACTGAGGGCTTCTCCAGCGTCAACCAGGCAGCTACATTGGAAGGTAATGGGGTTGGACGGTGGTGGGCTGGGCAGGGGGTGTGTGTTGTGACACCCGGGGAGCTGCTGGGGTTCCATGTCACCTCTTCTTCTACCCTGCATGCTCAGAGCCCTCTAGTGCCTCCTACATCAACCTGCAGAAGGTGGACACCTCACAGAAGGTGGGTGCCATGTCCCCTGGACCCTGATGCAGTCCCTCCACCCACTGCGGTGGGGACAACCCCCATCTTCTCACCCCCATCTCTCCTTCCCCACTAGATCCACATCAAACAACCGTCCGTCATCGTTCCCTGAGTGGAGCCACTCAGGAGCCAGTGGCGAGCAGAGGGGCACAAGGGGAGTGGGTGTGTGTCTCAGGGTGGCAAGCACCGGGAAATCCACCATCCTCTTCCTCCCTGCACGGCTCTTTACGATAGCACTTTCTATAATTTAATAAAACACTTATTTTATTGTCACCTGGCAGTTTCCGCATACCGTCAGGGACACGCAAGGTGGTCTCGTGCCCCGTGGGGCGGACGTGGGCTTGGCTGAAGGACAGGTCTTGGTGGTGGGATGCAAATTGCACCAAAAATACCCACAAAGCAGGAAGGGAACACATCTGGGGAGGAGTTCATTGCTGAGTGAACAATTAGAACTTGCCATGGGAATCACCCCAAAGGGTGACGCACATGGGAGAATTTGCCCTTGTTCCCACCCCCGGGGTTAACTATCAGCCCAGAGTTTCATCCACGCCTCCTTCCCAGCCTCTCTGTGGGGAAGGGGATAAAGAGCCATGGGGTGGAGGCCACCCGTGGTGGCTGTGGAGGATGGGGACATCGAGGGGGTGGCCAAGGTGGCAGCACCCATGGATGGTGGGACCATTGAGGGTGGTCCTAAGGTGGCAGCACCCATGGATAGTGGGATATGCAAGGAATGAAATGGGGTCTGGGGTCACCCATCTGAATATCACCTACCCCTCCATGCAGAGGGGGACGGGGAAGAAAGTCCAAACTCTGCAGAAAAAAGACGTTGAGGGTGTGGGCAGGTGTGGCCCCACCCCTACCTGGCAGGTCCTGGTGTGGGGTAGGAAGGTTCCCCCGCGGGCAGCAGGGTGGGGATCCCGGGGGGCATCACCCCAGAAATGGGCTGCAAAAGGGGCATTAACGGCCTCTTGCCCCCTCCGCAAGTCTACGTTGGGGTTTTCCCAGTACAAACCAGTGTCACCAGCGCCTTTCCAATGTCTTTATTAGGAAGAAAGAGGGGGTTCAGCCCCAGTTTCGTTTTGCTGGGGGGGGGGGCGGGGGGGAGTCCTCACCTTTGAAGTGAGTTTGCGGAGGGACAGAAGTGGGGACATGACCCTGGAGGTGGGGTCATGACCCGAAAGTGCCAATGGATGCCATGTCGTGACGTATGCAATGATGACAACTAGTGAGGTCACCACCCAAAAAGTGGGCTCAACACCTGGAAATGGGGGTCATGCCCCTGAAGTTGCTCAGGAGAACAGGATGAGGACTCCTGCTATGGGGTCAAAGTCTCCCCCCCTCCCCAAGAGGGTCCGGGCTCTTCCACAGTGCTGGGGCAATCCCCATCCTGGCAGCGATGGTCGTGGAGGGTGGCGGTGGGAGGGGTGGGGTGGCAGTCAGCACCCTGGTGTCCCCCCTTCCAACCCTGCCACGGCTCAGAGCTTCGTGAGGAACTTCCCTGGTGTCGGGACCTGGAACTGTTGGGACGTGTTATGGGGGGGGAAAAGGGGGAAGAAACAGAGAAGGCGTCAGCAGGAATTGGGGTGTCCCCACTGCCCTGTGTCCCACCTGGGCGGAGGGAAGTAGGGGATGGAACTCACTGACCACGGGTTCAAGGTTGACCTAAAAATTGTCCTCGACCTGAACGCCTGTAAGAGGAGGGGGCTCAGTAGGGATGCTGATGAGGTGCATTGCTGCATGAGGTGATGCTGATGAGGTGCTTGCTGGTGAGGTGCCAGGGTGTAGTTGCTCAGCGCTCGTGGGCCAGTGTGCTAGTATTTCTGAAAGCCAGAAGGCACAGCACATCTCAAGGGTCAAAACTACACACACAACTCCCTCTCTGAAATGCTTATACACCAATGCACGCAGCATGGGGAATAAGCAGGAAGAGCTGGGGATCTGTGTGCGGTTGCGGGGCCATGATCTCATTGCAATTACTGAGACGTGGTGGGACAACTCGCATGACTGGAATGCTGTCATGGATGGCTATGTCCTTTTCAGGAAAGACAGACCAGCAAGGCGTGGTGGTGGAATTGCACTCTATGTGAGAGAGCATTTGGAATGCATCGAGCTCTCACTAGGGGCGGATGAAGAGTGGGTCGAGAGCTTATGGGTGAGGATTAAGGGGCAGGCAAATATGAGGGACACTGTTGTGGGTGTTTATTACAGGCCACCTGATCAGGATGGGGAGACTGATGAGGCTTTCTACAGACAACTGAAGGTAGCCTCGCAAGCGCAGGCCCTGGTTCTCATGGGGGACTTCAATCACCCCGATATCTGCTGGGAAGACCACACAGCCAGGCATGCACAGTCCAGGAGGCTCCTCCAGTGCACTGATGACAACTTTTTGACACAGGTGGTACAGGAGCCAACACGGAGAGGAGCACTCCTGGACCTGGTACTGACAAACACAGAGGGACTGGTGGGGGACATTAAGGTTGGGGGCACCCTAGGTTGTAGTGATCATGAAATGATTGAGTTCAGGATCATGGGTACTATCCACAAAACAACAACAAGAAGTAAAATTACAGCCTCGGATTTCAGGAGGGCTAACTTTGACCTCTTCAAGAAACTGCTTGGAGAGATCCTGTGGGCTAGGGCTCTGGAAGGCAAAGGGGCTCAAGAAAGCTGGTTGGTATTCAAAGACCACTTCCTCCAAGCTCAGGATCGGTGCATCCCTAAGAGAAAGAAATCGGCCAAGGGACACAGGAGACCTGCATGGTTGAGCAGGGAGCTTCAGAAAAAGCTCAAGTGGAAGAAGGAAGTTTATAATAAGTGGAAGAAGGGACTGACCCCTTGGGAGGATTACAAGAATGCCACCAGAGCGTGCAGGGATGAAACAAGGAAAGCCAAGGCCGCCTTGGAATTAGACCTGGCTAGGGACATCAAGCACAACAAAAAGAGCTTCTACAAGTATATTGGAAGCAAAAGGAAGACCAGAGAAGTTGTAGGCCCACTGCTGAATGAGGCAGGAGTCATGGTGACGGAGGATGTGGAGAAGGCAGAGTTACTGAATGCCTTCTTTGCTTCGGTCTTTTCTGCTCGGCCCAGCCCTCAGGAGTCCCAGGCATTGAATAAAGTAACAGGGAAAGAAGACGACTTCCCTTGGGTTGAGGAGGATCGAGTGAGGGACCAATTAGATCATCTAGATATTCACAAGTCCATGGGCCCTGATGGGATGCACCCGAGAGTGCTGAGGGAGCTGGCAGAAGTCATTGCTGGGCCGCTCTCCATCATCTTTGAAAAGTCCTGGAGAACAGGCGAGGTGCCTGGGGACTGGAGGAAAGCCAATGTCACTCCAGTCTTCAAGAAAGGCAAGAAGGAGGAGCCGGGGAACTACAGGCCGGTCAGCCTCACCTCCATCCCTGGAAAGATGATGGAACAGCTCGTTCTGGGTGTCATCTCAAGGCACGTGGAGGAAAGGAAAGCTATCAGAAGTACTCAGCATGGATTCACCAAGGGGAAATCATGTCTGACTAATCTGATAGCCTTCTACGATGGCATGACTAGATGGATAGATGAGGGGAGGGCGGTAGATGTGGTCTACCTTGACTTAAGCAAGGCGTTTGACACGGTCTCCCACAGCATCCTCATAGGGAAGCTTAGGAAAAGTGGGTTAGATGAATGGACAGTGGGGTGGATAGATAACTGGTTGAAAGATAGAGCTCAGAGGGTTGTGATTAGGGGCACAGAGTCTAGTTGGAGACCAGTGACGAGTGGTGTTCCCCAGGGGTCAGTACTGGGTCCAGTCCTGTTCAATATATTCATCAATGACCTGGATGAGGGGATAGAGTGCACCCTCAGCAAGTTTGCTGATGACACCAAGCTGGGGGGGGTGGCTGACACACCGGAAGGCTGTGCCGCCATACAGAGAGACCTGGACAGGTTGGAGATCTGGGCAGAGAGAAACCTTATGAAGTTCAACAAGGGCAAGTGTAGGGTGCTGCACCTGGGGAGGAACAACCCCATGCACCAGGACAGGTTGGGTGCTGACCTTCTGGAGAGCAGCTCTGTGGAAAGAGACCTGGGAGTCCTGGTGGACAACAGGATGACCATGAGTCAGCAATGTGCCCTTGTGGCCAAGAAGGCCAATGGCATCCTGGGGTGCATCAAGAAGAGCGTGGCCAGCAGGTCAAGGGAGGTCATCCTCCCCCTCTACTCTGCCTTGGTGAGGCCGCACCTGGAGCACTGTGTCCAGTTCTGGGCTCCCCGGTTCAAGAGGGACAGGGAACTGCTGGAAAGGGTGCAGCAGAGGGCTACAAAGATGATTAGGGGACTGGAACACCTCTCTTATGAGGAAAGGCTGAGGGATTTGGGTCTCTTCAGTCTGGAAAAAAGACGTCTGAGGGGTGACCTTATCAACACTTATAAATACTTAAAGGGTGGGTGTCAGGAGGATGGGGCCAGGCTCTTCTCAGTGGTGGCCGGGGACAGGACAAGAGGCAATGGGCACAAACTTGAGCATAGGAAGTTCCACCTAAACATGAGGAGGAACTTCTTTACTCTGAGGGTGGCAGAGCACTGGAACAGGCTGCCCAGAGAGGTGGTGGAATCTCCATCTCTGGAGACATTCAAAACCCACCTGGACATGTTCCTGTGCAACCTGCTCTAGGTGACCCTGCTCGGGCAGGGGGGTTTGACTAGATGATCTCCAGAGATCCCTTCCAACCCTATGATTCTATGATTCTATGCTCAAGGTGGGGATGGGGGAGTGGGAATGAACCGGCTCCCCCCAACCCCATGGGGTCACCGAGGACTCTCCCCTTCCCCTCCAGACACCCACCTGGGTTCCGGAAGGTGAAGTTTCCTGGGAGGCTCCGTACCTCGTCTATGTTCTTGTACCACCTCTCCTTCATCATCTTCTGCATGCTGCAGACAGGGGGTGGGGGATGCCCCGGGGGTCACCACCGGCAGGTCTGTCCCTTGCCTGGGCCCACCTGCCCCCTACAAAGGGCCAAAATGCCCCCCCACCCCACACCTGGGACCATACCGCTGGCGTGGATGAGTTTTAAAGAAAAAAAAAAAAATTAACAGCTCAACGAGATCTCCCAACCCAGGGAGGAAGATGGAGACAGGCACCCCCAAACCCACCACCACCACCTCCTCTACCCCATCACCTGCAGGACAATCTGGTCCTCTGAGCTCGGAAGAGGAAGAAGGCAACCGTTACGGCCAGAACCGCCACGGCCAAGCCCAACCCCACCGCAGACCCCACCCAGGTCTTACAGCAATTGTCTTGGTACCAGCAAACATTGGTCTCATCACAGCTGTGGGGAGGGGATAGGGGGTGAGAACACAAAGCTGGGACCCGTCCCCCCCCGCAGAAGCAACGCCCCAACCCATTTTTTGTGAATTCAAGCCCTGCTTGGAGCAAGACCTGCTCCAACCGAGGGGTTTTAGCCCATTTCCATGCAGAGAGGGGCTTGGAGATGGGCGTGGAGGTGCCCCAGAAGGTTTGGATACACGTGGGTTGGTTTTGGAGGTGGGCGAGGGTTTTACTGCAGCCCTTACAGGCACTGTGGACCACTCCGGGTGAGCTGGCACTGCCCTTTGTTGCAGTTGATGGCGCCGGAGGTGTTCGGGGTACAGTTGGATACGCAGAATAAACCGTAGCTCGTCAGGTTGGGAAAGAAATAGTCCCCATAGCCATCCGCCGCTTTTTCCCGGCTGTAGGCTGGAGAGGGAAGAGAGGTCAGTTGGGGGGATGCCACCCCAAACCTGGCTGCATTTCTCCCCCCCCCCGCCATGGGACAGTTCTACCCACTCACCCTTTTCGCCGAAGTTGAGTGTGTCATTCCCGAGTCTCACCTCCGAGGAGTTGAAGCACAGCTTGTCTGCAGAAGAGGTAAGATGGGGGACACGTCCCCACAGCCCACTCCCAGGGGTGGGCGTGAGGTTTCGGGGGGAGTGGGGGTGGGGTGGGAAGCTGTCCCCCCGCCACGGGTTGCCCAGCTCCTCCTCAGCCCCTCACTGGGAGGCTTATAGGTACCATCTGTGCAGTTCGTCACTGACGCCTGAATCTTTTCCTCCAGGTTCTTCGTGATGTTATTGAGCTTCTCCTGGGTTTAGGTGGTCACCATCAGGGAGATGACGACGATGTGATTCACCACCACGCTGCCATTCCTGGTGGGAAAAGCCACCGCCCCATTGCAAATGCCCTTTTCCCGAGGGATTACCCCAGCTCCTGGGGAGCAGGGCCAGTTGGTGCACCCTGCTACGCTCTCCCCATTGACCAGCAGCCCGGCACTCACGTCAGATTCTGGACCTGGATGCCTTGGTAGCCATCAGTGCTTCTGTAGACCTCATCCATCTGGAAGAGAAAAGATCTTCAGGGGAGATGTCGGGGCCCCATTCCCTTCCCCTTCCCCTGGATCTCCCTCATTTTAGGTATCCCCCAGCAAAATATATCCCAGTGTACCCACTACAGAGACCACCCCCGGCACTGGCAGCACCCCTGGGATACATTTGGCTGCACAACCAGGCACATCAGGACCCCAGGTAGGACCAACCGCTTCCCTGTGTCCCTTTACCTGCTTCGCGGAGTTCTCAACAAACTCCAAGTAGGTGGAAGAACATCGGTAAACTCCCGGTTGGTGACCCGCAGCTCCACATGCGCTGTCCCATTTATCTCCTTTGGGGAAGGGAGAGATACAAGTCAAGACCAGGGCATGGAGAAGACAGGGGGAGGCAACCTCTTCCCACCAGGAGGGGCCCCAATATCTCCATTTAACACCTATGGCCTAGAGGGTTGTTGCAAAGGAGCCACAAGAAACTTCCTCCAGCCATTACAAGCAGACAGGAGCTTATCTAGATATCAGCAGCCCATCTACTCCCCTGGACACAGACATGGACCCCCAAACATTACTACTGGACATCTGGAGCTCTTTAGGGCACTAACGAGCCTTAATTGCCCTGACTGGCTTCACCTGGGACCTCCACTGAATCTTAATTGCCCTGACTGGCCTCACCTGGGACCTCCACCCTCTTCTCATTGGCTCAGGAGCTGCATTTAAGCTCAGCCAAGCACACACAGGGCTTATATGAGCTCTGTTGAGGGTGATCAAGCTCTGAACCCAACTCTGATCCCAGGTCCTGGCTGTAGTTTGGACCTGTGTCATTGCCCCGTCCCCTGCTCTTCCCAGCTGCTCCCTCTGCATGGATCATGGTCTTGCCTCATCCAGGGTGGTCAGCACACATTGTAACCATCACCTCTGCCCATGTTTTTAGGTGCTGTGGGACCATGCCCTAGTTAGGGACACCATTGCTTGTGTGATGGTCACTCTTCTTCATCCTTCCCGCCCTGGACAACACCCCCACTGTGGCTCCTTCCCCAGCAGACTTTTGTCCTGCACTGAATGAAACTCCGACAAGAAGGATTTCTTGCCAGCCTTTGCTTCCATCGTGTCACAGACACCGTCACGTTTCTCACCCATGTAACTGATGGGGCACTGGCACTGACCGTTAACCCAAGTACCTCCATTGTTGCAGATCCCTGGAAAAAACAAGCCAAAGGAGTGATATGAAAGGAAAGGGAAGGCCCATGGACACTGTGGCTGGAGCAGAAGGTGGGCTGGCATGTACCTGGAGCGGTGGCGGGAGGCAAACTCGGGATGGGCTTGGTGGATGGAGAGTTGTGGACAGGAGAAGCAGTGGCGGTAGTGGTGGAAGGTGAAGACATGTTGGGATGTGAAACTGGGGTAGATATGGTGGATGAAGAGTTGTGGTTGCACAGTAGAACTGGTTGCGTTGGTGGAGGTGGTTGCAGAGGTGCTGGTGGGCGTGGTGGTCGCAGGGGTGCTGGTGCCCGTGGAGGTGGCGGTTGTAGAGATGCTCATGGCATTGGCAGCTGCAGAGGTGCTGATGGGCAAGGTTGAAGTAGAGATGCTGGTAGGCATGGTGGTTGAAGAGATGATGGTAGCTGTGGAGGTTTCAGAGGGGCTGGTGGGCATGGTGGATGCCGAGGTGCTGGTGGGCATGCTGGATGTAGAGTTGCTGGTGGTTGTGGAGGTTTGAGAGGTGCTGGTGGGTGTGGTCGTTTTAGAGATGATGGTACCAGTGGAGTTCTCAGACATGCTGGTGGCAATGGTGGCTGTAGTGGTGCTGGTAGGCATCATTGTTGCAGAGGTGATGGTGACTGTGGAGGTCTCAGGGGTGCTGATGGATATGGTGGATGTAGAGATGATGGTAGCTGAGGAGGTCTGAGAGCTGCTGGTGGGAATGGTGGCTGTAGAAGTGATGGTGGCTGTAGAGATTTCAGAGGTGCAGGGAGGCATGGTGGACGTCGTGGTGTTGGATTCCGTGGGTGTTGCAGAGCTGCTGGTGGGAATGGTGACTCTAAAGGTGTTAGTGGTTGTGGAGGTTTCAGAGGGGCTGGTGGGCATGGTGGATGTAGCGATGACGGTGCCAGTGGAGTTCTCAGATGTACTGGTGGGAACCGTAGCTGTAGAATCGACGGTGGAGGCTTCAGCGGTGCTGCTGGCTGTGGAGGTTCCAACGGTGCTGGTGGACATGGAGGTTTCAGAGGTGCTGGTGGCTTTTCCAGTCATAGAGGTGCTGGTGGGTGTGGAGATTTCAGAGGTGCTGGTGGATGTGGTGACCGTAGAGGTGCTGGTGGGCACATGGATTTCGGAGGTACTGGTGGATGCATCAATTGTAGAGGTACTGGTGGCTGTCGAGATATCAGAGGTTGTGACATGGCATGGTGACAATGGCAGTTGACTCAGTGGTGGCCAACAAGTCCCCTGATATCTCAATGTCCCCCGATGTCCACGTGGTGAAAGTTGAGCTGAGCAACATCACGGTGGTGATTGGTTCAGTGGTTGCTGATGTGTCCCCTGCAACCTCAATGTCCCTTGTGGTCCAGGTGGACACAATTGAGCTGGGCATTATCACGGTGGTGGTTGGCTTAGTGATGGCTGACGTATACCCTGAAACCTCGATGTCCCCAGAAGTCCAGGTGGTGATAACTGAGCTGGGCATGGTCACGGTGGTGGTTAACTCAGTGGTGGCCATTGTGTCCCCTGAAACCTCGATGCCCCCCGATGTCCAAGTGGTGAAAGTGGAGCTAGGCATTGTCACGGTGGTGGTTGGCTCAGTGGTGGCTGACGTGTCCCCTGAAACATCAAGGTTATCCATGGTAGATGCGGTGACAGCTCTGCTTGGCGTGGTCACAGTGGCGGTTGGTTCACCAGTGGCTGATGTCTCCCCTGGTCCATCACTGGTTACCATGAACCCTCCTCTGGGTCCTTCCCTCTGTAGGTCCATGTCCTTTGGTTCACGTCTTCTTCTCAATGTACCCTTGTCTTTTGTTTTTGTGATTTCTTTTATATGCACAGTCTCCAACTCCTCTTCCAAGGTGTCATCGTCCTTCAGAAACTCTCCAGCCCTCTTTGTCCGTGTGGGTCCCTTCTTCTCAACCGGCAACCAACGAGTTTCTCCTGCTGGTGGTGTCTGGAGGGTCTTCCTCTCTCTTTTTCACTTTCGTCTCTTGGGCGCGAGGAGTCCAATGCCCCGTCTTGGGTAAAGGAGAACTCTGCCTGATTGGTTGCCCTTTGTCCCGTGGGGCATGCTGGCCAGCATCATCTATGCAGAACAGGTGAGACGATGTGGGTGTCAGAAGGTCCTTTGGATCTTGACCCAATGCTCTGACACCTACCTGCGCCCGGGCTCCTCAGGCGGGTGGCCACCCCCCTCCCAGGACAGGCAGTGACAGTCTCCGGGCCCTTTCGTGGGTGCCTTCCCACTTTCTCCTACATGTCAAGCACCTGCCCTTGCCCCGCAACCACCCACATCCCCCTAAACACATTGACCCCCAAACACCCATGTCCTCCATAGACCAACAACCCCCAAAGACCCGCCCCTGGTTCCCCAAAGACCCCTCCCAAGACCTTCCAGCACCCACAGCTGGGTCCCAAAAACCCATGGATCTCCAAAGAGCCATATCCACAGAAGACCATCATCCCCCGCAATCACCTGCCACTGGTTCTCCAAAGACCCCCCCAGACCTTCCAAGACCCACAGTTGGGTCCCAAAGATCCATGGACCCCCCCCAGAGACCCATAGCTACCCCCTGGACCCCAATTCATGCTTGTTCATGACCAGCCCTGCAGCACGGGGTCCTTGGAAGACCCTCACGCCCACCCCTGTCCCACCTCCAGTCCTCAGGGTGTCCCCCCAGTGACAAAACTGGAGCGGTGGAATGGGAATGGGAGGTCCCAGCACCAGCAGCACCCACCTCTCATGACGACCAGGAAGCAGATGCAGACCAGGGCCAGGCTACCCCACAGACGAACCCCCATCTCTCCGCACCTCAGAGTTGGGGGCTTGCGGCGGTGGAGGGGGGCACCTTGGCTTGTTCAACCGCTGCCGATCGCAGGTGTGGCGGGAATGGGACAGGGAGAGTCGTTGAGGGTGACAGGGACCTTTGGTCACAATTAAGAAGTAGGAGGGATGAAACCTGAGCTGCGGGTGCTGGGAACAAAGGGGCAAGTGACAACATCCATTTCTCAGCAGAGGTGTTGTCCCAAGGGACATGTCGTGTCATTGGGTGCCCATTGCCCTCCCCGAAGGTCCATGAGATCCTTCGGGGAATGTCCCAGCCATCTCCAAGACCCTGTCCTTTCCCCACCAGCCCTGGCCGTGATTTGTCCCCACTGTGGAGGCAGGTTGGGGACAGGAGCAGGATGGGGATGGGAATGGGGACGTGGGGTGGGGTGGTGGAATGGGGGTGTGGGACGAAGATGTGGGATATGGGATGAGGAGGTGGGATGGGGACATGGGACAGGTCCTGTGACGTGGAACAGGTCTGGGAAGGTAGCACCAGGCTAGGGACATCAGATGGCAATGTGGTTCCTGGCCAATATTTGGGGCCACAGTGGCCATTAATGCCCCTTTTGCAGCCCATTTCTGGGGTGATGCCCCCCGGGATCCCCACCCTGCTGCCCGCGGGGGAACCTTCCTACCCCACACCAGGACCTGCCAGGTAGGGGTGGGGCCACACCTGCCCAGACCCTCAACGTCTTTTTTCTGCAGCGTTTGGACTTTGTCCCCCCCAACACGCACACACCTCCCCACACACCTCCCAGCTGCCAGGTAAGGTGGAAAAAATAAATAATTGCTAATTTTAGCGCTCGAGGAAATGGGCAAGGTGTGAATAGGCCGAGGGCCCAAGCGAAGGGAGACGAGCTTGGGCACTTTTCCGCATTTTTGCAGCCCGCCGTAGGAGCAGTGGTGATGCCAAGGGGACAACCCCCAGGGACACCTACATGGGGGGGTAGGTGATATTCAGATGGGTGACACCAGACCCCATTTCATTCCTTGCGTGTGCCACCATCCATGGGTGCTGCCACCTTAGGACCACCCTCAATGGTCCCACCATCCATGGGTGCTGCCACCTTGGCCACCCCCTCGATGTCCCCATCCTCCACAGCCGCCACGGGTGGCCTCCACCCCACAGCTCTTTATCCCCTTCCCCACAGAGAGGCTGGGAAGGAGGCGTGGATGAAACTCTGGGCTGATAGTTAACCCCGGGGGTGGGAACAAGGGCAAATTCTCCCATGTGCGTCACCCGTTGGACTTGCACCTTTGGGGTGATTCCCATGGCAAGTTCTAATTGTTCACTCAGCAATGAACTCCTCCCCAGATGTGTTCCCTTCCTGCTTTGTGGGTATTTTTTGGCGCAATTTGCATCCCACCACCAAGCCCTGTCCTTCAGCCAAGCCCACTTCCGCCCCACGGGGCATGAGACCACCTTGCGTGTCCCTGACAGCAAGCGGAAACTGCCAGGTGACAATAAAATAAGTGTTTTATTAAATTATAGAAAGTGCTATCGTAAAGAGCCGTGCAGGGAGGAAGAGGATGGTGGATTTCCCGGTGCTTGCCACCCTGAGACACACACCCGCTCCCCTTGTGCCCCTCTGCTCGCCACTGGCTCCTGAGTGGCTCCACTCAGGGAACGATGACGGACGGTTGTTTGATGTGGATCTAGTGGGGAAGGAGAGATGGGGGTGAGAAGATGGGGGTTGTCCCCACCGCAGTGGGTGGCGGGACTGCATCAGGGTCCAGGGGACATGGCACCCACCTTCTGTGAGGTGTCCACCTTCTCCAGATTGGTGCGAATGGCACTGGAGGCCTCTGAGCATGCAGAGTAGAAGAAGAGGTGACATGGAACCCCAGCAGCTTCCCGGGTGTCACAACCACCCCCCCTGCCCAGCCCACCACCGTCCAACCCCGTTACCTTCCAATGTAGCTGCCTGGTTGACGCTGGAGAAGCCCTCAGTGCTTCTTCCAGCTTTCCTCCTCATTACAACAGAGGTCCCTGTAGGAGGTCAACTGAACCCTGCATAATGGGACGGAGGTGGATAAGAAGGAGGCACGGTCCCCAGGGGACCCCACCCCACCCCACCCCATGACGATGCACTTGCCTGTCATTGTCCTTCTGCCTCTTAGCCCGCACCAGGAGGACGGTGAAGATGGCGATGGCCACCACCAACCCGGTCACCGGTACCCCTATGGCCACCTCCATCTTCTTGATCCGTGAGCTGCACATGCTGTCTTGGTACCAGAACGCCGACTGGTCCCAGCACCTGGTGGAGACGTCCAGGAGGTGAGAGTGATGCGGGTTTCACCCCAAACCCAGGGGAGCACCCATTTTGGAGGTAGGTGGGTGCACAAGAGGGTGCTTACTGGCACTGTGGTCCCGAGAGCATCACGATGCACTTGCCGTGGACGCAGTTGTGAGGATCAGGAGATCGTTTGTCACATCTGGTGATGCAGAAGACGCTGGTGTTGGTGATGAGCAGGGTGTAGTAGGGCTTGAGCTCCTCCACGATGTAATTGTCGCACAGACCTAAGGGAGGTGGCGCATGGCTCAGGGTGGAGAGGGACGTGGTTTGAGGGGTCCTGAGGTGGGGACGAATGTCCTGTGGGCTCACTTACTGCTTTCAACCCCGTTCACGTCGTAGCTGGTGATGTTGGTGAAGTTGGAGTTGAAACAGAAACCACCTGGGATGGAGAGAGCAGCTGCTGGTGGGAGCCCTTGGGCTCAAACCCCCCATCCCCCAGCAAGGACCTTGTCCCGGTGCCAACTGAGACGTGGAGGGCAATCACTAGCATCACTCACAGTTGGCTCCTACGCAGCTGCTGTTGCAGAAGGTGTTGTTATTGACGGCTTTGACGAGGTTTTGGGAGATGGTCTCCACCGTAGCGTTCACTGTGGCGCTGACGAGCACCTTCAGGAGGACGGTGTAGTTCACCAGAATGCTGCCGTTGCTGCAAGAAGAAGGGGCACCGGTGGCTCAGCAGGGCTAAGGCTGCGGTCCCACACTGCAGGGGACCCAGTTGGGACTAATTTGGGGTCCCCCGATGTGGAGGGACAGTGTGGCCACTTTGATGTGGGGCTGGGCCACCCTGGAGGAAGCCCAGGGACAGAACGTGGCTTGAAGGGATGTGGATGCCCCATCCTTGGAGAGCATCACCTTGAATTGATCCTTGTGGGTCCCTTCACCCCAAATCACCCTGCCAGAGCAGATGGAGGGGGTCAGTAGCCCATGAGGACACACCACCCAGCCCCTGATGGGCACTCACGTCAGTTCGTGGATCTCCACATCTTGGTAGCCCTCTAAACGTTCGTAAACCTTCCTCATCTGGAAGACAAAGAGAAGCCGTGGGGAGATGTGGGTACCAGCCCCGTCATGCCCCAAATACCCCCCCCAGGAGTGCTGCTCCAGCACGTGGATGCCCCTGGCATCGCTGTGCCCTGACCTGCTCCTTGAATTCCTTCTCAAAATCTCGGTAAGCTGCAGAGGTCTTATTTTTCAGGTCTTCTGTGAAATTCCTGTTGTCAATCTTCGCCTTCATCTCCACCGTTGCATTCACCGTTACTTCACCAAGCAGGCGACAACCCATAAGCAATAGACTCAAGTGTCCTCATCCCACCCTCGGTGCCCTTGCTCAGGTGATCAGGTCAGTCCCTCCATGGTGGCCCCATTCCCGGGTCGGTCCCTCTGAGGTGACCCAACTCCATTCCCGGCTTAGTCCCTCCATGGTGGCCCCATTCCCGTGTTGGTCCCTCTGAGGTGACCCAACTCCATTCCCGGCTTGGTCCCTCCATGGTGGCCCCATTCCCGCATCGGTCCCTCTGAGGTGACCCAACTCCATTCCCGGCTTGGTCCCTCCATGGTGGCCCCATTCCCGTGTTGGTCCCTCTGAGGTGACCCTAAGCCCATTCCCAGGTTGATTCCTCATGGTCTCCCCATTTGGTTCGTCCCTCTGAGGTGACCTCAGCCCAAATCCTGCGTTGGGGGCCCCCCCACAGAAGCCCCAGTGTGACGTAGCACAACTTGGGATGGCTCCTTACCATCTTTGAGCTCGATGGTTTCCTTGGCATACTGGCAATAATCCCCCTGGAAATTGTCGGTGCACTGGCAAATATTGGGAGGCATCCAGGTGCCGTTATTCTTGCAGATGGGGGTCTCACAGTGCGTGCCCTCGTAACCACCAGGACATTTGCAATGGGTGCCAAGCCAGGTGCCCCCGTTCTGGCATTGACCTGGAAAAGGCAGCCCAGGACATGGGTGCTGTGAGAGAGCCCGGAGAAAGGCCAGGAGGGCAAAGCCACCTGGAGAATGCTTGGGGCACGGTGAGAGGAAAGGAAGGAGGAAGATGGCTAGGTGGTGCCAGCAAGGAGGAATACTCACCTGCATTGGTGGTGGTGGTCATGGTGGTTGCGTTGGTGGAATAAGTTGTAGGGGTGGTGGTGGTGGTGGTGGTGGTGGTGGTGGTGGTGGTGGTGGTGGAGGTAGTGGTGGGGGTAGTGGTGGTGAAGTTCGTAGTGGTAGGGACAGTGGTAGTGGTGGTAGAGGCAGTCTTGGTGGTGTTGTTCATGGGTGGGGTGGCGGTGGAAGTGTTAGGGGTAGGGGTGGTGGTTTTGGTGGTGGGGGTGGAGTTGTTGGTGGTTTGGGTGGTTGTCAAAGTGATAGGGGTGGGGGTAATGGTGTTGTTGGTGGGTTGGGTGGTGGTGGTAGGGGTAATGGTGTTGTTGGTGGGTTGGGTGGTGGTGGTAGGGGTGGGGGTAGTGGTGTTGTTGGTCGGTTGTGTGGTGGTGGTAGGGGAGGGGGTGGTCATAGGGATGGGGTTTGTGGTGCTGTTGGTGGGTTGGGTGGTGGTGGTAGGGGTGGGGATGGTATAGGTGGGTTGGGTGGTAGTGGTAGGGGTGGGGGGGGTGGTGGTCTTGGTAGGGGTGGGGGTTGTGGTGTTATTGCTGGGTTGGGTGGTGGTGGTAGGGGTGGGGGTGGTGGTGTTAGTGGGTTGGGGAGTGGTGGTAGGGGTGGGGGTTGTGGTGTTATTGATGGGTTGGGTGGTGGTGGTAGGGATGGGGGTTGTGGTGTTGTTGGTGGATGGGGTGGTGGTGGTAGGGGTGGGGGTGGTGTTTGTGGGTAGGGTGGTGGTGTTGGTAGGGGTTGGGGTGGTGATGTTGTTGGTGGGTGAGATGGTGGTGGTAGGGGTTGGGGTGTTGGTGTTGGTGGTGGGTTGGGTGGTGGTGTTGGTAGGTGTAGGGATGCTGGTGGTGTTTGTGGGTTGGGTGGTGGTGTTGGTAAGGGTGGGGGTGGTGGTCGTGTTGGTAGTTTGGGTGGTGGTGGTAGTGTTCTGGGTGGTGGGGGGGGTGGTGTTGGTGGGTTGGGTGGTGGTGTTGTTGGGTGGGGTGGTGGCCATAGGGGTGGGGTTGGTTGTTGTGTTGGTGGGTTGTTGTGTGGTGGTGGTGGTGTTGTTGGTAGGGGTGGGGGTGGTGTTGATTGTGGGTGGGATGGTGCTGTTGGTGGGGGTTGGGGTGGTTGTGGTGTTTGTAGGGTTGGGGGCGGTGGTGGTGTTGGTGGGTGGGGTGGTGGTCATAGGGGTGGGGGTCGTGGTGCTGGTGGTGGGTTGGGTGGTGGTGCTGGTAGGGGTGGGGGTGGTTGTGGTGTTGGTGGGTTGGGTGGTGGTGTTGGGAGGGGTGGGGGTGGTGATGTTGTTGGTGGGTGAGTTGCTGGTGGTAGGGGTTGGGGTGTTGGTGTTGTTGTTGGGTTGGGTGGTGGTGTTGGTAGGTGTAGGGGTGCTGGTGGTGTTAGTGGGTTGGGTGGTGTTGGTAGGGGTGGGGGTGGGGGTGTGGTTGTTGGGTGGGGTGGTGGTGGTAGGATTGGGGCTGGTGGTGGTGTTGGTGGGTGGGGGGGTGGCCATAGGGGTGGGGGTGGGGGTGGTGTTGGGTTGTGTGTTGGTGGTGGTGTTGTTGGTAGGGGTGGGGGTGGTGTTGATTGTGGGTTGGATGGTGTTGTTGGTGGGGGTTGGGGTGGTGGTGGTGTTGGTGTTGGTGGGTTGGGTGGTGGTCATAGCGGTGGGGAGGGTCGTGGTGTTGCTGGATTGGGTGGTGGTCTTGGAAGGGGTGGGGGTGGTGGTGTTGTTGTTGGGTGCGGTCGTGGTGGTAGGATTGGGGCTGGTGGTGGTGTTGGTGGGTGGGGGCGTGGCCATAGGGGTGGTGGTGGTGGTGGTGTTGGTGGGTTGGGTTGTGGTGTTGGTGGGGGTGGGGGTGGTTGTGGTGTTGGTGTTGGTGGGCGGGGTGGTGGTCATAGGGGTGGGGGTGGTGGTGCGGGTGGTGGGTTGGGTGGTGGCCATAGGGGAGGGGTTGGTGGTATTGTTGGTAGGGTTGGGGGTGGTCGTGTTGTTGATAGGGGTGGGGGTGGTGGCGTTGTTGGTGGGTTGGGTGGTAAAGGTAGGGGTGGGGGTGGTGGTGGTGTTGGTGGGTTGGGTGGTGTTGTTGGTAGGGGTTGGGGTGCTGGTGGTGTTGGTGGGATCGGTGGCGGTGGTAGTGTCAGGGGTGGGGGGGTTGGTGGTGTTAGTGGGTTGGGTGGTGGTGTTGTTAAGGGTGGGGGTGGTGTTGATTGTGGGTTGGATGGTGCTGTTGGTGGGGGTTGGGGTGGGGGTGGTGTTGGTGGGTTGGGTGTTGGTGGTGTTGGTAGGGTTGGGGGTGGTTGTGGTGTTGGTGGGTGGGGTGGTGGTCATAGGGGTGGGGAGGGTCATGGTGCTGCTGGATTGGGTGGTGGTGTTGGTAGGGGTGGGGGTGGTTGTGGTGTTGGTGGGTGGGCTGGTGGTGGTAGGGGTTGGGGTGTTGGTGTTGTTGTTGGGTTGGGTGGTGGTGTTGGTAGGTGTAGGGGTGCTGGTGGTGTTAGTGGGTTGGGTGGTGTTGGTAGGGGTGGGGATGGGGGTGTTGTTGGTGGGTGGGGTGGTGGCCATAGGGGTGGGGGTGGGGGTGGTAGATTTAGATGAGGTATTGGCCTTTGAAGCTGTGGCGTGTGGTGAAGTATTCCTTGGGCTTGTAGGACTTGTGTGGAGAGTGGGGCTAAGAGACATGTTGAGGCTCGTGTTTTCCCTCTTTTTCCGTGCGGGTCCCTTCTTCTCAACCGGCACCAACGGGTTTCTCCTGCTGGTGGTGTCTGGAGGGTCTTCCTCTCTCTTTTTCACTTTCGTCTCTTGGGCGCGAGGAGTCCAATGCCCCGTCTTGGGTAAAGGAGAACTCTGCCTGATTGGTTGCCCTTTGTCCCGCGGGGCATGCTGGCCAGCATCATCTATGCAGAACAGGCGAGACGATGTGGGTGTCAGAAGGTCCTTTGGATCTTGACCCAATGCTCTGACACCTACCTGCGCCCGGGCTCCTCAGGCGGGTGGCCACCCCCCTCCCAGGACAGGCAGTGACAGTCTCCGGGCCCTTTTGTGGGTGCCTTCCCACTTTCTCCTACATGTCAAGCACCTGCCCTTGCCCCGCAACCACCCACATCCCCCTAAACACATTGACCCCCAAACACCCATGTCCTCCATAGACCAACAACCCCCAAAGACCTGCCCCTGGTTCCCCAAAGACCCCCCCCAAGACCTTCCAGCACCCACAGCTGGGTCCCAAAAACCCATGGATCTCCAAAGAGCCACATCCACCATAGCCAACGTCCCCCCAGAGACCTGCCCCTGGTTCTCCCAAGGCCCCTGTTCCAAACTGGCCCCCATGGACCAAAAAGACCTCTATTGTTGAGCTCAAGTGCTTTTAAAGAAAGAGACCAACGATACTCTGAACGGCAAAAGGGACTTTTGCCTTTAGTCCGAGCAGTTAAACAACCCCCAGTTGTCTCCCAACAACCCATGGACCTCCAAAGACCCACACCCACCAACGTGAACATTGTCCCCCAAAGACTTGCCCTTGGTTCTCCAAAGACCCCCCCAGACCTTCCAAGACCCACAGTTGGGTCCCAAAGATCCATGGACCCTCCCCCCCCAGAGACCCATAGCTACCCCACCCGGACCCCAATTCATGCTTGTTCATGATCAGCCCTGCAGCACGGGGTCCTTGGAAGACCCTCACGCCCACCCCTGTCCCACCTCCAGTCCTCAGGGTGTCCCCCCAGTGACGAAACTGGAGCGGTGGAATGGGAATGGGAGGTCCCAGCACCAGCAGCACCCACCTCTCATGACGACCAGGAAGCAGATGCAGACCAGGGCCAGGCTACCCCACAGACGAACCCCCATCTCTCCGCACCTCAGAGTTGGGGGCCTGCGGCGGTGGAGGGGGGCACCTTGGCTTGTTCAACCGCTGCCGATCGCAGGTGTGGAGGGAATGGGACAGGGAGAGTCGTTGAGGGTGACAGGGACCTTTGGTCACAATTAAGAAGTAGGAGGGATGAAACCTGAGCTGCGGGTGCTGGGAACAAAGGGGCAAGTGCCAACACCCATTTCTCAGCAGACATGTTGTCCCAAGGGACATATCGTGACATCGGGTGCCCATCGCCCTCCCCTAAGGTCCATGAGATCCTTCTGGGAATGTCCCAGCCATCTCCAAGACCCTGTCCTTTCCCCACCAGCCCTGGCCGTGATTTGTCCCCACCGTGGAGGCAGGTTGGGGGCAGGAGCAGGATGGGGACGGGAATGGGGACGTGAGGTGATGAGGTGGAATGGGGATGTGGGATGAAGATGTGGGATATGGGATGAGGAGGTGGGATGGGGACATGGGACAGGTCCTGTGATGTCAACAGGTCTGGGAAGATAGCATCAGACTGGGGTCATCAGATGGCAATGTGGTTCCTGGCCAATATTTGGGCCCACGGTGGCTGTGGAGTCATGGTGGTGACACTCTACAGGGTGCTGGTGTCCCCATGATGTCCCCAGCAGGACACCACCCTGGTGCCACGAAGCCCTTTGGAGACCACATGGTGGAGGACATAGAGAAGGAACATCTTGAGTGTATTTGTAGCCATGCCACCAGCGAGTCCACAGAAACCACCACGTGCACCGGAGATTCTGCAGAAACCATCACTACCACCAGCAACTCCACAGAAACCACCATGATCACCATCATCTCCACAACAACCATGCCCACCACCACCTCTACATACACCACGCCCTCCAGCACCTCTGAAACCACAAGGTTTACCAGCACCTCTGAAACCTTCACAGGCACCAGCATCTCTACAACTGTGGCACCCTCCAGCACCTCTGAAACCTCCACACCCAGCAGCACCTCGATGGTCACCACGCCCACCAGCACCTCCGAAAACCCCACAACCACCAGCACCTCTGAAACCTCCACACCCAGCAGCACCTCGATGGTCACCACGCCCACCAGCACCTCCGAAATCCCCACAACCACCAAGCACCTCTACTACAGCCATGGGAACAAGCACCTCTCCATCCACCATGCCCATCAGCACCTCTACAGCCACCACGCCCACCAGCACTGCTGAAACCTCCACAGCCACCATCATCTCCACAACCATGCCCACCAGCACCTCTGAAACCTCCACGCCCACCAGCGCCTCTGAAATCCCCACAGCCACCAGCACGTCTACAACAACCATGGGAACAAGTGCCTCTCCATCCACAATGTCCACGAGCACCTCTACAGCCACCACAACCACCAGCAACACTGAAAGCTCCACAGCTACGCTCGTGTCCACAACAACCGTGCCCACCAGCATCGCCACAACCACCGTGCCCACCAGCACCTCCGAAACCTCAATGACCACCAGCACCTCTGCAGTCACAGTGCCCAGTGGAACCTCTGAAACCTCAGTCATGATGCCCACCAGCACCTCTGAAATCTCCCCCCAGAAAAAAAGAAAGTGGGGCTGGACCCCCTCTTTCTTCCTAATAAAGACATTGGAAAGGCGCTGGTGACACTGGTTTGTACTGGGAAAACCCCAACGTAGACTTGGGGAGGGGGCAAGAGGCCGTTAATGCCCCTTTTGCAGCCCATTTCTGGGGTGATGCCCCCCGGGATCCCCACCCTGCTGCCCGCGGGGGAACCTTCCTACCCCACACCAGGACCTGCCAGGTAGGGGTGGGGCCACACCTGCCCACACCCTCAACGTCTTTTTCTGCAGCGTTTTGTCCCCCCCAACACGCACACACCTCCCCACACACCTCCCAGCTGCCAGGTAAGGTGGAAAAAATAAATAATTGCTAATTTTAGCGCTCGAGGAAATGGGCAAGGTGTGAATTGGCCGAGGGCCCAAGCGAAGGGAGACGAGCTTGGGCACGTTTCCGCATTTTTCCAGCCCGCCGTAGGAGCAGTGGTGATGCCAAGGGGACAACCCCCAGGGACACCTATATGGGGGGGTAGGTGATATTCAGATGGGTGACACCAGACCCCATTCCATTCCTTGCGTGTGCCACCATCCATGGGTGCTGCCACCTTAGGACCACCCTCAATGGTCCCACCATCCATGGGTGCTGCCACCTTGGCCACCCCCTCGATGTCCCCATCCTCCACAGCCGCCACGGGTGGCCTCCACCCCACAGCTCTTTATCCCCTTCCCCACAGAGAGGCTGGGAAGGAGGCGTGGATGAAACTCTGGGCTGATAGTTAACCCCGGGGGTGGGAACAAGGGCAAATTCTCCCATGTGTGTCACCCGTTGGACTTGCACCTTTGGGGTGATTCCCATGGCAAGTTCCAATTGTTCACTCAGCAATGAACTCCTCCCCAGATGTGTTCCCTTCCTGCTTTGTGGGTATTTTTTGGCGCAATTTGCATCCCACCACCAAGACCTGTCCTTCAGCCAAGCCCACGTCCGCCCCACGGGGCATGAGACCACCTTGCGTGTCCCTGACGGTATGCGGAAACTGCCAGGTGACAATAAAATAAGTGTTTTATTAAATTATAGAAAGTGCTATCGTAAAGAGCCGTGCAGGGAGGAAGAGGATGGTGGATTTCCCGGTGCTTGCCACCCTGAGACACACACCCACTCCCCTTGTGCCCCTCTGCTCGCCACTGGCTCCTGAGTGGCTCCACTCAGGGAACGATGACGGACGGTCGTTTGATTTGGATCTAGTGGGGAAGGAGAGATGGGGGTGAGAAGATGGGGGTTGTCCCCACCGCAGTGGGTGGCGGGACTGCATCAGGGTCCAGGGGACATGGCACCCACCTTCTGTGAGGTGTCCACCTTCTGCAGGTTGATGTAGGAGGCGCTAGAGGGCTCTGAGCATGCAGGGTAGAAGAAGAGGTGACATGGAACCCCAGCGGCTCCCCGGGTGTCACAACCACCCCCCCCTGCCCAGCCCACCACCGTCCAACCCCGTTACCTTCCAATGTAGCTGCCTGGTTGACGCTGGAGAAGCCCTCAGTGTTGTTCCAGCTTTCCTCCTCATCACAATAGAGGTCCCTGTAGGAGGTCAACTGAACCCTGCATAATGGGACGGAGGTGGATAAGAAGGAGGCACGGTCCCCAGGGGACCCCACCCCACCCCACCCCATGACGATGCACTTGCCTGTCATTGTCCTTCTGCCTCTTAGCCCGCACCAGGAGGATGGTGAAGATGGCGATGGCCACCGCCAACCCAGTCACCGGTACCCCTACGGCCACACCGATCTTGCTGATCCGTGAGCTGCACATGCTGTCTTGGTACCAGAACGCCGACTGGTCCGAGCACCTGGTGGAGACGTCCAGGAGGTGAGAGTGATGCGGGTTTCACCCCAAACCCAGAGGAGCACCCATTTTGGAGGTAGGTGGGTGCACAAGAGGGTGCTTACTCGCACTGTGGTCCCGAGAGCATCATGATGCACTTGCCGTGGACGCAGTTGTGAGGATCAGGAGATCGTTTGTCACATCTGGTGATGCAGAAGACGCTGGTGTTGGTGATGAGCAGGGTGTAGTAGGGCTTGAGCTCCTCCACGATGTAATTGTCGCACAGACCTAAGGGAGGTGGCGCATGGCTCAGGGTGGAGCGGGGACGTGGTTTGAGGGGTCCTGGGGTGGGGACGAATGTCCTGTGGGCTCACTTACTGCTTTCAACCTCGTTCACCTCGTAGCTGGTGATGTTGGTGAAGTTGGAGTTGAAACAGAAATCACCTGGGATGGAGAGAGCAGCTGCTGGTGGGAGCCCTTGGGCTCAAACCCCCAATCCCCCCATTGCCCCGGTGCCAACTGAGACGTGGAGGGCAATCACTAGCATCACTCACAGTCGGCTCCTACGCAGCTGCTGTTGCAGAAGGTGTTGTTATTGACGGCTTTGACGAGGTTTTGGGAGATGGTCTCCACCGTAGCGTTCACTGTGGCGCTGACGAGCACCTTCAGGAGGACGGTGTAGTTCACCAGAATGCTGCCCTCGCTGCAAGAAGAAGGGGCACCGGTGGCTCAGCAGGGCTAAGGCTGCGGTCCCACACTGCAGGGGACCCAGTTGGGACTAATTTGGGGTCCCCCGATGTGGAGGGACAGTGTGGCCACTTTGATGTGGGGCTGGGCCACCCTGGAGGAAGCCCAGGGACAGAACGTGGCTTGAAGGGATGTGGATGCCCCATCCTTGGAGAGCATCACTTTGAATTGATCCTTGTGGTTCCCTTCACCCCAAATCACCCTGCCAGAGCAGATGGAGGGGGTCAGTAGCCCATGAGGACACACCACCCAGCCCCTGATGGGCACTCACGTCAGTTCATGGATCTCCACATCCTGGTAGCCCTCTAAATGTTCGTAAACCTTCCTCATCTGGAAGACAAAGAGAAGCCGTGGGGAGATGCGGGTACCAGCCCCGTCATGCCCCAAATACCCCCCCCAGAAGTGCTGCTCCAGCACGTGGATGCCCCTGGCATCGCTGTGCCCTGACCTGCTCCTTGAATTCCTTCTCAAAATCTCGGTAAGCTGCAGAGGTCTTATTTTTCAGGTCTTCTGTGAAATTCCTGTTGTCAATCTTCGCCTTCATCTCCACCGTTGCATTCACCGTTACTTCACCAAGCAGGCGACAACCCATAAGCAATAGACTCAAGTGTCCCCATCCCCCCCATCCCTATCCCCATCCCTTATTCAGGTGATCAGGTCAGTCCCTCCATGGTGGCCCCATTCCCGGGTCAGTCCCTCTGAGGTGACCCAACTCCATTCCCGGCTTGGTCCCTCCATGGTGGCCCCATTCCCGTGTTGGTCCCTCTGAGGTGACCCTAACCCCATTCCCAGGTTGATTCCTCATGGTCTCCCCATTTGGTTCGTCCCTCTGAGGTGACCTCAGCCCAAATTCTGCGTTGGGGCCTCCCCCACAGAAGCCCCAGTGTGACGTAGCACAACTTGGGATGGCTCCTTACCATCTTTGAGCTCGATGGTTTCCTTGGCATACTGGCAATAATCCCCCTGGAAATTGTCGGTGCACTGGCAAATATTGGGAGGCATCCAGGTGCCGTTATTCTTGCAGATGGGGGTCTCACAGTGCGTGCCCTCGTAACCACCAGGACATTCGCAATGGGTGCCAAGCCAGGTGCCCCCGTTCTGGCATTGACCTGGAAAAGGCAGCCCAGGACATGGGTGCTGTGAGAGAGCCCGGAGAAAGGCCAGGAGGGCAAAGCCACCTGGAGAATGCTTGGGGCACGGTGAGAGGAAAGGGAGGAGGAAGATGGCTAGGTGGTGCCAGCAAGGAGGAATACTCACCTGCATTGGTGGTGGTGGTCATGGTGGTTGCGTTGGTGGAATGAGTGGTAGGGACGGTGGTAGTGGTGGTAGAGGTAGTTGTGGTGGTGGTCATAGGGGTGGTGGTGGTGGTGTTGGTAGGGCTGGGGGTAGTGGTGGTGTTGGTGGGTGGGGTGGTGGTGGTGTTGGTAGGGGTGGTGGTGGTGTTGGTAGGGGTGGTGGTGGTGGTAGGGGTGGGGGTGGTGGTGGTGTTGGTGGGCGGGGTGGTGGTCATAGGGGTGGGGTTTGTGGTGTTATTGGTGGGTGGGGTGGTGGCCATAGGGGTGGTGGTGGTGTTGGGTTGCGTGGTGGTGCTGGTGTTAGGGGTGGGGGTGGTGGTGTTGTTGGTGGATGGGGTGGTGGTCATAGGGGTGGGGGTGGTGGGTTGGGTGGTGGTGCTGGTAAGGGTGGGGGTGGTGGTGCTGTTGGTAGGGTTAGGGGTGGTGGTGTTGGTGGGTGGGGTTGTGGCCATAGTGGTGGGGTTGGTGGTGGTGGGTTGGGTGGTGGTGGTAGGGGTGGGGGTGGTGGTGTTGTTGGTGGGTGGGGTGGTGGTCATAGGGGCGGTGGTGGTGTTGGTGGTTTGGGTGGGGGTGGTGGTGGTAGGGGTGGGGGTGGTGTTGGTGGGGGGGGTGGTGGAGTTGGTAAGTGTGGGGGTGGTGGTCATAGGGGTGGGGCTGGTGTTGGTCGGTGGGGTGGTGGTCATAGGGGTGGGGGTGGTGTTGGTGGGTTGGGTGGTGGTCATAAGGGTGGGGGTGGTGGTGTTGTACGTGGGTGGGTTGGTGGTCATAGGGGTGGTGGTGGTGGTGGTGTTGGTGGTAGGGGGGGTGGTGGTGGTGTTGGTGGTAGGGGTGGGGGTGGTGGTGTTGGTAAGGGTGGGGGTGGTGGTGGTGTTGGTGGGTGGGGTGGTGGTGTTGGTAAGGGTGGGGGTGGTGGTGTGTTTGGTGGATGGGGTGGTGGTCGTAGGGGTGGTGGTGATGTTGGTGGGTTGGGTGCTGGTCATAGGGGTGGTTGTGGTGGTGGTGGCGGTGGGTTGGGTGGTGGTCATAGGGGTGGTTGTGGTGGTGTTGTTGGTGGGTTGGGTGGTGGTCATAGGGGTGGGGGTGGTGTTGATTTCGGAGGTGCTGGCGGGTGTGGTGACTATAGAGGTGCTGGTGGGAGTTGTGACCACAGAGGTGCTACCGGGCATTGATATTTCAGATGTACTGGCGGGCGTCGTGTCTGTAGAGGTGCTGATGGCCATTGTGGAGGGAAATCTGCTTGTTCCCGAGGTTGTTGTAGGGGTGCTGGTGGTCCTGGGGATTTCAGAGGTGCTGGTGGGCGTGGTGACTTCAGCGGTGCTGGTGGGAGTGGTTACCAGAGAGGTGCTACTAGGTGTTGAGATTTCAGAGGTGCTGGCGGGTGAGGTGACCACAGATGTGCTGGCGGGAAAGGTGACAGTAGAGGCACTGGTGGACATTGGGATTTCAGAGGGGCGGGTGGACGTGGTGACCACAGAGGTGCTGGTAGTTGTGGGGATTTCAGAGGTGCTGGTTGGCATGGAGGGAGTGGAGGTGCTTGTTCGCATGGCTGTTGTAGGGGTGCTGGCGGATGTTTGGGTTTCAGAGGTGGTGATGCCCCTGGTGACCACAGAGGTGCTGGAGAGCATGGAGACTTCAGAAGTGCTGGTGAGCATGGTGACTACAGAGGTGCTACTGGGCATTGAGATTTCTGAGGTGCTGGTGGGCGTGGTGACCATAGAAATTCTGGTGCCCATGGAGGTTTCAGTGGTGCTGGCGGGTGTGGTGTCTGTAGAGGTGCTGATGGGCGTGGTGGAAGGAAAGATGCTTGTTCCCAAGGTTGTTGTAGAGGTGCTGGTGTTCGTGGGGATTTCAGAGGTGCTGGTGGGTATGGTGACCACAGAAGTGCTGGTGGACGTGGTGGCTGTAGAAGTGAAGGTGGCTGTGGAGGTTCCAGCAGTGCTGGCTGTGGTGGACACTTTGGAGGTGCTTGTGGAGATGGATATTTCTGAGGTGCTGGTGGGAGTTGTGACCGCAGAGGTGCTACTGGGCATTGAGACTTCAGAGGTGCTGATGGGCATGGTGGAAGGAAAGGTGCTTGTCCACATGGCTGTTGTAGAGGTGCTGGTGGTTGTGGGGATTTCAGAGGTGGTGATGGTCCTGGTGACCACAGTGGTGCTGGAGGGTGTGGAGACTTCAGAGGTGCTGGTGGTTGTGGGGATTTCGGAGGCGCTGGTGGACAAGGAAGTTTCAGAGCTGATAGTAGCTCTGGAGATTTCAGAGGTTCTGGTAGGCATGGTGACCACAGAGGTGCTGGAGGGAGTGGTGGCTGTGGAAGTGAAGGTGCCTGTGGAGGTTCCAGCAGTGCTGGCTGCTGTGGACATTTTCGAAGTGCTTGTGGAGGTGGATATTTCCAAGGTGGTACTGGACGTTGTAACCATAGAGCTGCTGGTGGTTGTGGGGATTTCAGAGGTGCTGGTGGGCGTGGTAACCATAGAAATGCTGGTGGACGTGGAGGTTTCAGAGGTGCTGGACGGTGTGGTCTCTGAGGAGGTGCTGGTGGTGATGGTGGAAGGAAAGGTGCTTGTTGCCATGGCTGTTGTAGAGGTGCTCGTTTCTGTGTAGATTTCAGAGGTGCTGGTGGGTGTGGTGACTACAGAGGTGCTGCTGGGCATTGAGATTTCAGAGGTGCTGGGGGCCGTGGATGTTTCAGTGGTGCTGGTGGGCGTCGAGACCATAGAGGTGCTGGTGCCTGTGGAGATTTCAGAGGTGCTGGTTGGCATGGTGGAATGAGAGGTGCTTGTTCCCATGGTTGTTGTAGAGGTGTTGCTGGTTGTGGTGACTTCAGAGGTGCTGGTGGGCATGCTGCCCATAGAGGTGCTGGTGGCTGTGGTGACCACAGAGCTGCTGGTGGCCATGGAGGTTCCAGAGGTGCTGGTGGCTCGGGAGGTTTCAGCAGTTCTGATGGGCATGGTGACCACAGAGGTGCTGAAGGACACGGTGAATGGAGAGTTGCTTGTTCCCCTGGTTCTTGTAGAGGTGGTGGTGGTTGTGGAGGATTCAGAGGTACTGGCAGGTGTGGTAACCATAGAGGGGCTGGTGGACGTGATGAAAGGAAGGGTGCTTGTTTCCATGGCTGTTGTAGAGGTGCTGCTGGTTGTGGGGATTTCAGAGGTGCTGGTGGGCATGGTGGCTATAGAAGTGAAGTTGGCTGTGGAGATTCCAGCAGTGCTGGCTGCCGTGGAAATTTCCGAGGTGCTTCTGGAAGTGGATATTTCCATGGTGCTGGTGGGTGCTGAGACCACAGAGCTGCTGGTGGCTGTGGGGATTCCAGAGGTGCTGGTGGGCATAGGGACCAGAGAGGTGCTGGTGTACGTGGAGGTTTCAGTGGTGCTAGAGGGTGTGGTGGCTGTAGAGGTGCTGATGGGCATGGTGGAAGGAAAGGTGCTTGTTCCCATGGCTGTTGTAGAGGTGCTGGTGGCTGTGGGGATTTCAGAGGAGCTGAGGGGCGTGGTGACCAGAGAGGTGCTGGTGGGCGTGGTGGCTGTAGAAGTGAAGGTGGCTGTGGGGGTTCCAGCAGTGCTGGCTGCGGTGGACATTTTGGAGGTGCTTGTGGAGGTCGATATTTCCATGGTGCTGGTGGGAGTGGTGGCTGTTGAAGTGATGGTGGAGGTTGTGACCGTAGAGGTACCAGTGGCTGTGGGGATTTCGGGGGTGCTGGTGGGTGCGGTGACCATAAAAGTGCTGGTGGCTGTGGAGGTTTCAGTGGTGCTAGAGGGTGTGGTGTCTGTAGAGGTGCTGATGGGCATGGTGGAAGGAAAGGTGCTTGTTCCCATGGCTGTTGTAGAGGTTCTCGATTCTGTGGAGAATTCAGGGATGCTGGTGGGTGTGGTGACCACAGAGGTGCTACTGGGCATTGAGATTTCAGAGGTGCTGGTGGTCGTGATGGTTGCAGAAGTGATGGTGGATGGAGTGAGTGTAGAGGTGCTGGTGGTGGTGGGGGTTTTGGAGATGTTGGAGGGTGTGGAGACTACAGAGGTGCTGGTGACCACGGAAGTATCAGAGGAGCTGGTGGCTGTGGAGGTTTCAGAGGTGCTGGCAGGTGTGTTGACCGTAGAGGGGCTGGTGGACATGACGGGAAGAAGGGTGATTGTCCCCATGGCTGTTGTAGAGGTGCTGGTGATAGTGGACATTTGGGAGTAGCTGGTGGGCGTGGTGACCATAGAGGTGCTGGTGGGAAAGGTGCCCGTAGAAGTGCTGGTGGGCATTGAGATTTCAGAGGTGCTGGTGGGCGAGGTGACCATAGAGGTGCTGGTGGGAACGGTGCCAGCAGAGGTGCTGGTGGGCGTTGAGATTTCAGAGGTGCTGGTGGGCATGGTGACCATAGGGGTGCTGGTGAAAGTGGACATTTCAGAGGAGGTGGTGAGTATGGTGACTGGAGAGTTGCTCGTTCCCATGGTTGTTGTAGAGGTGCTGGTGACAGAGGGCATTTCAGAGGAGCTGGTGGCTGTGGACATTTCAGAGGAGCTGGTGGGTGTGGTGACCAGAGAGGTGCTGGTGGGCGTGGTGGCTGTAGAAGTGAAGGTGGCTGTGGAGGTTCCAGCAGTGCTGGCTGCGGTGGACATTTCGGAGTTGCTTGTGGAAATGGATATTTCCATGGTGCTGGTGGGAGTTGTGACCACAGAGGTACCACTGGGCCTTGAGGTTTCTGAGGTGCTGGTGGGCAAGGTGACCATAGAAGTGCTGGTGGCCATGGAGGTTTCAGAGCTGCTCGTGGCCATGGAGGATTCAGAAGTGCCGGTGGACGTGGTTGCTGTAGAAGTGATGGTGGCTGTGGGGGTTCCAGCAGTGGTGGCTGTGGTGGTCATTTCTGAGGTGCTTGTGGAGATGGATATCTCTGAGGTGCTGGTGGGAATGGTGACCACAGAGGTGCTGGTGGCCGTGGAGATTTTGGAGGTGCTGGTGGCCATGGAGGTTTCAGAGCTGCCAGTAGCCGTTGAGGTTTCAGAGGTACGGGTGGGCGCTGTGACCACTGAGGTTCTGTAGGGCGTGGTGGCTGTAGGAGAGAAGGTGGCTGTGGGGGTTCCAGCAGTGCTGGCTGCGGTGGACATTTTGGAGGTGCTTGTGGAGGTCGATATTTCCATGGTGCTGGTGGGAGTGGTGGCTGTTGAAGTGATGGTGGAGGTTGTGACCGTAGAGGTACCAGTGGCTGTGGGGATTTCGGAGATGCTGGTGGGTGCGGTGACCATAAAAGTGCTGGTGGCTGTGGAGGTTTCAGTGGTGCTGGCGGGTGTGGTGTCTGTAGAGGTGCTGATGGGTGTGGTAGAAGGAAAGGGGCTTGTTCCTGTGGTTATTGTAGAGGTGCTGGTGGTTGCAGGGTTTTCAGACGTGGAGATGGGCCTGGTGACCACAGAGGTGCTAGAGGGTGTGGAGACTTCGTAGGTGCTGGTGGTCATGGTGGAAGGAAAGGTGCTTGTTCCCATGGCTGTTGTAGAGGTTCTCGATTCTGTGGAGAATTCAGGGATGCTGGTGGGTGTGGTGACCACAGAGGTGCTGCTTGGCATTGAGATTTCAGAGGTGCTGGTGGTCGCAGTGGATGCAGAAGTGATGGTGGATGGAGTGAGTGTAGAGGTGCTGGTGGTGGTGGGGAGTTTGGAGATGCTGGAGGGTGTGGAGACTACAGAGGTGCTGGTGACCACGGAAGTATCAGAGGTGCTGGTGGCTGTGGAGGTTTCAGAGGTGCTGGCAGGTGTGTTGACTGTAGATGGGCTGACGGACATGATGGGAAGAAGGGTGATTGTCCCCATGGTTGTTGTAGAGGTGCTGGTGATAGTGGACATTTCAGAGTAGTTGGTGGGCGTGGTGACCATAGAGGTGCTGGTGGGAACGGTGCCAGTAGAGGTGCTGGTGGGCGTTGAGATTTCAGAGTAGCTGGTGGGCATGGTGACCATAGAGGTGCTGGTGGGAATGGTGCCAGTAGAGGTGCTGGTGGGCGTTGAGATTTCAGAGGTGCTGGTGGTCGTGATGGTTGCAGAACTGATGGTGGATGGAGTGAGTGTAGAAGTGCTGGTGGTGGTGGGGATTTTGGAGATGCTGGAGGGTGTGGAGACTACAGAGGTGCTGGTGACCACGGAAGTATCAGAGGAGCTGGTGGCTGTGGAGGTTTCAGAGGTGCTGGCAGGTGTGTTAACTGTAGATGGGCTGGTGGACATGATGGGTAGAAGGGTCATTGTCCCCATGGTTGTTGTAGAGGTGCTGGTGATAGTGGACATTTGGGAGTAGCTGGTGGGTGTGGTGACCATAGAGGTGCTGGTGGGAAAGGTGCCAGTAGAGGTGCTGGTGGGCGTTGAGATTTCAGAGGTGCTGGTGGGCATGGTGACCATAGGGGTGCTGGTGAAAGTGGACATTTCAGAGGAGGTGGTGAGTATGGTGACTGGAGAGTTGCTCGATCCCATGGTTGCTGTAGAGGAGCTGGTGACAGAGGGCATTTCAGAGGAGCTGGTGGCTGTGGATATTTTAGAGGAGCTGGTGGGCATGGTTACCAGAGGGGTGCTGCTGGGCGTGGTGGCTGTAGGAGTGAAGGTGGCTGTGGGGGTTCCAGCAGTGCTGGCTGCGGTGGACATTTTGGAGGTGCTTGTGGAGGTCGATATTTCCATGGTGCTGGTGGGAGTGGTGGCTGTTGAAGTGATGGTGGAGGTTGTGACCATAGAGGTACCAGTGGCTGTGGGGATTTCGGAGGTGCTGGTGGGTGCGGTGACCATAAAAGTGCTGGTGGCTGTGGAGGTTTCCGTGCTGCTGGCGGGTGTGGTGTCTGTAGAGGTGCTGATGGGTGTGTTGGAAGGAAAGGAGCTTGTTCCTGTGGTTATTGTAGAGGTGCTGGTGGTTGCGGGGTTTTCAGACGTGGAGATGGGCCTGGTGACCTCAGAGCTGCTAAAGGGTGTGGAGACTTCGTAGGTGCTGGTGGTCATGGTGGAAGGAAAGGTGCTTGTTCCCATGGCTGTTGTAGAGGTTCTCGATTCTGTGGAGAATTCAGCGGAACTGGTGGGTGTGGTGACCACAGAGGTGCTGCTTGGCATTGAGATTTCAGAGGTGCTGGTGGTCGCGGTGGCTGTAGAAGTGCTGGTGGTGGTGGGGATTTTGGAGATGCTGGAGGGTGTGGAGACTACAGAGGTGCTGGTGACCACAGAAGTATCAGAGGAGCTGGTGGCTATGGAGGTTTCAGAGGTGCTGGCAGGTGTGTTGACTGTAGATGGGCTGACGGACATGATGGGTAGAAGGGTCATTGTCCCCATGGTTGTTGTAGAGGTGCTGGTGATAGTGGACATTTCAGAGTAGTTGGTGGGCGTGGTGACCATAGAGGTGCTGGTGGGAACGGTGCCAGTAGAGGTGCTGGTGGGCGTTGAGATTTCAGAGTAGCTGGTGGGCATGGTGACCATAGAGGTGCTGGTGGGAACGGTGCCAGTAGAGGTGCTGGTGGGCGTTGAGATTTCAGAGGTGCTGGTGGGCATGGTGACCATAGGGGTGCTGGTGAAAGTGGACATTTCAGAGGAGGTGGTGAGTATGGTGACTGGAGAGTTGCTCGTTCCCATGGTTGTTGTAGAGGTGCTGGTGGCTGTGGGCATTTCAGAGGAGCTGGTGGCTGAGGACATTTCAGAGGAGCTGGTGGGTGTGGTGACCAGAGAGGTGCTGGTGGGCGTAGTGGCTGTAGAAGTGAAGGTGCCTGTGGAGGTACCAGCAGTGCTGGCTGCTGTGGATGTTTCCGAGGTGCTTCTAGAAGTGGATATTTCCATGGTGCTGGTGGGCGAGGTGACCACAGAACTGCTGATGGCTGTGGGGATTGCAGAGGTGCTGGTGGGCGAGGTAACCAGAGAGGTGCTGGTGGCTGTGGAGGTTTCAGTGGTGCTAGAGGGTGTGGTGGCTGTAGAGGTGCTGATGGGCATGATGGAAGGAAAAGTGCTTGTTCCCACGGCTGTTGTAGAGGTGCTGGTGGCTGTGGGGATTTCAGAGGGGCTGGTGGACGTGATGGGATGAAGGGTGCTTGTTCCCATGGCTGTTGTAGAGGTGCTGGTGACAGTGGATATTTCAGAGGAGCTGGTGGCTGTGGACGTTTCAGAAGAGCTAGTGGGCATGGTAATTGGAGAGGTGCTTCTTCCCATGGTTATTGTAGAGGTGCTGGAGGGCGTGGAGAAGTCCAAGGTGCTGGTTGGTGTGGACACCATGGAAGTGGTACTGGGTGTTGAGATTTCAGCGGTGCCGGTGGGCGTGGTGGCTGTAGGAGTGAAGGTGGCTGTGGGGGTTCCAGCAGTGCTGGCTGTGGTCGGCATTTCAGAGGTGCTCGTGGAGATGGATATTTCTGAGGTGCTGGTGGGTGCGGTGACCACAGAAGTGCTGGTGGCCATGGAGGTTTCAGAGGTGCTGCTGGACATGGTGGTTTCAGAGCTGCCAGTAGCCGTTGAGGTCTCAGCAGTGCTGGCTGCTGTGGATGTTTCCAAGGTACTTCTGGAAGTGGATATTTCCACTATGCTGGTGGACGAGGTGACTTCAGAGCTGCTGGTGGCCGTTGTGACCACAGAGCTGCTGGTGGCTGTGGGGATTGCAGAGGTGCTGGTGAGCGTGGTGACCACAAAGGTGCTGGTGTCTGTGGAGGTTTCAGTGGTGCTAGAGGGTGTGGTGGCTGTAGAGGTTCTGATGGGCACGGTGGAAGGAAAGGTGCTTGTTCCCACGGCTGTCGTAGAGGTGCTGGTGGCTGTGGGGATTTCAGAGGTGCTGGTGAGCGAGGTGACCTCAGATGTGCTGGCAGAAACAGTGCCAGTAGAGCTGCTGGTGGCTGTGGGGATTTCAGAGGTGCTGGTGGACATGGTGGCTGTTGAAGTGTCGGGGGATGGAGTGAGTGTAGAGGTGCTGGTGGTGGTGGGGATTTTGGAGGTGCTGGAGGGTGTGGAGACTACAGAGGTGCCGGTGACCATGGAGGTTTCAGAGGAGCTGGTGGCTGTAGAGGTTTCAGTGGTGGTGGCGCGTGTGGTGACCGTAGAGGGGCTGGTGGACGTGATGGGACGAAGGGTGCTTGTTCCCACGGCTGTTGTAGAGGTGCTGGTGACAGTGGACATTTCAGAGGAGCTGGTGGCTGTGGACGTTTCAGAAGAGCTGGTGGGCATGGTAATTGGAGAGGTGCTTCTTCCCATGGTTATTGTAGAGGTGCTGGAGGGCGTGGAGACGTCCGAGGTGCTGGTGGGTGTGGACGCCATGGAAGTGCTACTGGGTGTTGAGATTTCAGCGGTGCCGGTGGGCGTGGTGGCTGTAGGAGTGAAGGTGGCTGTGAGGGTTCCATCAGTGCTGGCTGTGGTGGGCATTTCAGAGGTGCTCGTGGAGATGGATATTTCTGAGGTGCTGGTGGGTGCGGTGACCATAGAAGTGCTGGTGGCCATGGAGGTTTCAGAGGTGCTGCTGGACATGGTGGTTTCAGAGCTGCCAGTAGCTGTTGAGGTTTCAGTAGTGCTGGCTGCTGTGGATGTTTCCAAGGTACTTCTGGAAGTGGATATTTCCACTATGCTGGTGGACGAGGTGACTTCAGAGCTGCTGGTGGCCGTTGTGACCACAGAGCTGCTGGTGGCTGTGGGGATTGCAGAGGTGCTGGTGAGCGTGGTGACCACAAAGGTGCTGGTGTCTGTGGAGGTTTCAGTGGTGCTAGAGGGTGTGGTGGCTGTAGAGGTGCTGATGGGCATGGTGTAAGGAAGGGTGCTTGTTCCCATGGCTGTTGTAGAGGTGCTGGTGACAGTGGACATTTCAGAGGAGCTGGTGGCTGTGGACGTTTCAGAAGAGCTGGTGCGCATGGTAATTGGAGAGGTGCTTGTTCCCATGGTTATTGTAGAGGTGCTGGAGGGCGTGGAGACGTCCGAGGTACTGGTGGGTGTGGACGCCATGGAAGTACTACTGGGAGTTGAGATTTCAGCGGTGCCGGTGGGCGTGGTGGCTGTAGGAGTGAAGGTGGCTGTGGGGGTTCCATCAGTGCTGCCTGCGGTGGACATTTTGGAGGTGCTTGTGGAGGTCAATATTTCCATGGTGCTGGTGGGAGTGGTGGCTGTTGAAGTGATGGTGGAGGTTGTGACCATAGAGGTACCAGTGGCTGTGGGGATTTCGGAGGTGCTGGTGGGTGCGGTGACCATAAAAGTGCTGGTGGCTGTGGAGGTTTCCGTGCTGCTGGCGGGTGTGGTGTCTGTAGAGGTGCTGATGGGTGTGTTGGAAGGAAAGGAGCTTGTTCCTGTGGTTATTGTAGAGGTGCTGGTGGTTGCGGGGTTTTCAGACGTGGAGATGGGCCTGGTGACCTCAGAGCTGCTAAAGGGTGTGGAGACTTCGTAGGTGCTGGTGGTCATGGTGGAAGGAAAGGTGCTTGTTCCCATGGCTGTTGTAGAGGTTCTCGATTCTGTGGAGAATTCAGGGATGCTGGTGGGTGTGGTGACCACAGAGGTGCTGCTTGGCATTGAGATTTCAGAGGTGCTGGTGGTCGCGGTGGCTGCAGAAGTGATGGTGGATGGAGTGAGTGTAGAGGTGCTGGTGGTGGTGGGGAGTTCGGAGATGCTGGAGGGTGTGGAGACTACAGAGGTGCTGGTGACCACGGAAGTATCAGAGGTGCTGGTGGCTGTAGAGGTTTCAGAGGTGCTGGCAGGTATGTTGACCGTAGAGGGGCTGGCGGACATGACGGGTAGAAGGGTGATTGTCCCCATGGTTGTTGTGGAGGTGCTGGTGACAGAGGGCATTTCAGAGGTGGTGGTGGCTGTAGACATTTCAGAGGAGCTGAGGGGCGTGGTTACCAGAGGGGTGCTGCTGGGCGTGGTGGCTGTAGAAGTGAAGGTGGCTGTGGAGATTCGAGCAGTGCTGGCTGCTGTGGATGTTTCCGATGTGCTTCTAGAAGTGGATATTTCCATGGTGCTGGTGGGCGAGGTGACCACAGAGCTGCTGGTGGCTGTGGGGATTTCGGAGGTGCTGGTGGGTGCGGTGACCATAGAATTGGTGGTGGCTGTGGAGGTCTCAGTGGTGCTGGCGGGTGTGGTGTCTGTAGAGGTGATGATGGGTGTGGTGGAAGGAAAGGAGCTTGTTCCTGTGGTTATTGTAGAGGTGCTGGTGGTTGCGGGGTTTTCAGACGTGGAGATGGGCCTGGTGACCACAGAGCTGCTAAAGGGTGTGGAGACTTCGTAGGTGCTGGTGGTCATGGTGGAAGGAAAGGTGCTTGTTCCCATGGCTGTTGTAGAGGTTCTCGATTCTGTGGAGAATTCAGCGGAACTGGTGGGTGTGGTGACCACAGAGGTGCTGCTTGGCATTGAGATTTCAGAGGTGCTGGTGGTCGCGGTGGCTGTAGAAGTGCTGGTGGTGGTGGGGATTTTGGAGATGTTGGAGGGTGTGGAGACTACAGAGGTGCTGGTGACCACGGAAGTATCAGAGGAGCTGGTGGCTGTGGAGGTTTCAGAGGTGCTGGCAGGTGTGTTGACTGTAGATGGGCTGACGGACATGATGGGTAGAAGGGTCATTGTCCCCATGGTTGTTGTAGAGGTGCTGGTGATAGTGGACATTTCAGAGTAGTTGGTGGGCGTGGTGACCATAGAGGTGCTGGTGGGAACGGTGCCAGTAGAGGTGCTGGTGGGCGTTGAGATTTCAGAGTAGCTGGTGGGCATGGTGACCATAGAGGTGCTGGTGGGAACGGTGCCAGTAGAGGTGCTGGTGGGCGTTGAGATTTCAGAGGTGCTGGTGGGCATGGTGACCATAGGGGTGCTGGTGAAAGTGGACATTTCAGAGGAGGTGGTGAGTATGGTGACTGGAGAGTTGCTCGTTCCCATGGTTGTTGTAGAGGTGCTGGTGGCTGTGGGCATTTCAGAGGAGCTGGTGGCTGAGGACATTTCAGAGGAGCTGGTGGGTGTGGTGACCATAGAGGTGCTGGTGGGCGTAGTGGCTGTAGAAGTGAAGGTGCCTGTGGAGGTACCAGCAGTGCTGGCTGCTGTGGATGTTTCCGAGGTGCTTCTAGAAGTGGATATTTCCATGGTGCTGGTGGGCGAGGTGACCACAGAACTGCTGATGGCTGTGGGGATTGCAGAGGTGCTGGTGGGCGAGGTAACCAGAGAGGTGCTGGTGGCTGTGGAGGTTTCAGTGGTGCTAGAGGGTGTGGTGGCTGTAGAGGTGCTGATGGGCATGATGGAAGGAAAAGTGCTTGTTCCCACGGCTGTTGTAGAGGTGCTGGTGGCTGTGGGGATTTCAGAGGGGCTGGTGGACGTGATGGGACGAAGGGTGCTTGTTCCCATGGCTGTTGTAGAGGTGCTGGTGACAGTGGATATTTCAGAGGAGCTGGTGGCTGTGGACGTTTCAGAAGAGCTAGTGGGCATGGTAATTGGAGAGGTGCTTCTTCCCATGGTTATTGTAGAGGTGCTGGAGGGCGTGGAGACGTCCGAGGTGCTGGTGGGTGTGGACGCCATGGAAGTGGTACTGGGAGTTGAGATTTCATCGGTGCTGGTGGGTGTGGTGGCTGTAGGGGTGAAGGTGGCTGTGGGGGTTCCAGCAGTGCTGGCTGTGGTGGACATTTCCAAGGTGCTGGTGGAGATGGATATTTCTGAGGTGCTGGTGGGAGTTGTGACCACAGAGGTACCACTGGGCGTTGAGATTTCTGAGGTGCTGGTGGGCGAGGTGAGCATAGAAGTGCTGGTGGATGTGGAGGTTTCAGAGCTGCTCGTGGCCATGGAGGATTCAGCAGTGCCGGTGGACATGGTGGCTGTAGAAGTGATGGTGGCTGTGGGGGTTCCAGCAGTGCTGGCTGTGGTGGGCATTTCGGAGGCGCTTGTGGAGATGGATATTTCTGAGGTGCTGGTGGGCGAGGTGACTTCAGATATGCTGATGGGCGTTGTGACCACAGAGCTGCTGGTGGCTGTGGGGATTGCAGAGGTGCTGGTGTGTGCGGTGACCATAGAATTACTGGTGGCTGTGGAGGTTTCAGAGGTGCTGGCAGCTGTGTTGACCGTAGAAGGGCTGGTGGACATGATGGGTAGAAAGGTCATTGTCCCCATGGTTGTTGTAGAGGTGCTGGTGATAGTGGACATTTCAGAGGTGGTGGTGGCTGTGGACATTTCAGAGTAGCTGGTGGGCGTGGTGACCATAGAGGTGCTGGTGGGAACGGTGCCAGCAGAGGTGCTGGTGGGCGTTGAGATTTCAGAGGTGCTGGTGGCCATGGTGACCATAGGGGTGCTGGTGACAGAGGGCATTTCAGAGGAGCTGGTGGCTGTGGAGATTTCAGAGGAGCTGGTGGGCATGGTGGATGGAGAGTTGCTTGTTCCCATGGTTATTGTAGAGGTACTGGTTGCCGTGGAGATGTCAGAGGTGCTGGAGGGTGGGGAGACCATGGAGGTGCTACTGGGCATTGACATTTCAGAGGTGCTTGTGGTCATGGTGGCTGTAGAAGTCAAGGGGGTTTTGGAGGTTCCATCAGTGCTGGACATTTCGGAGGTGCTTGTAGAGGTCGATATTTCCATGGTGCTGGTGGGTGTGGTGGCTGTTGAAGTGATGGTGGAGGTTTTGGTTGTGGGGATTTCAGAGGTGCTGGTGAGCAACGTGACAATAGATGTGCCGGCAGGAAAGGTGAGAATAGAGCTACTGGTGGGCGTTGTGACCGCCGAGGTGCTGGAGGGCATGGAGACGTCAGAGGTGCTGGTCGGTGTGGAGACCACGGAGGTGCTACTGGGCGTTGAGATTTCGGAGGTGCTGGTGGACGAGCTGACCATAGAAGTGCTGGTGGCTGTGGAGGTTTCCGTGGTGCTGGCGGGTGTGGTGTCTGTAGAGGTGCTGATGGGTGTGGTGGAAGGAAAGGAGCTTGTTCCTGTGGTTATTGTAGAGGTGCTGGTAGTTGTGGGGTTTTCAGACGTGGAGATGGGCCTGGTGACCACAGAGGTGCTAGAGGGTGTGGAGGCTTCGGAGGTGCTGGTGGTCATGGTGGAAGGAAAGATGCTTATTCCCATGGCTGTTGTAGAGGTTCTCGAGTCTGTGGAGAGTTCAGTGATGCTGGTGGGTGTGGTGACCACAGAGATGCTACTGGGCATTGAGATTTCAGAGCTGCTGGTGGGCGAGGTGACCATAGGGGTGCTGGTGAAAGTGGACATTTCAGAGGAGGTGGTGAGTATGGTGACTGGAGAGTTGCTTGTTCCCATCGTTGTTGTAGAGGTGCTGGTTGCCGTGGAGATGTCAGAGGTGCTGGTAGGTGTGGAGACCATGGAGGTGCTACTGGACATTGAGATCTCAGAGGTGCTGGTGGTCATGGTGGCTGCAGAAGTCAAGGGGTTTGTGGGGGTTCCAGCAGAGCTGGCTGCTGTGGACATTTCGGAGGTGCTTGTGGAGGTTGATATTTCCATGGGGCTGGTGGGCGTGGTGGCTGTTGAAGTGATGGTGGAGGTTGTGACTAGAGAGGAACCTGTGGCTGTGGGGATTTGTGAGGTGCTGGTGAGCGTGGTGACTTCAGAGGTGCTGGTGTGACTCGTGACTACAGAAGTGCCACTGGGTGTTGAGATTTCTGAGGTGCTGGTGGGCGAGGTAACCATAGAGCTGCTGGTGGACATGGATGTTTCTGTGGTGCTGGCGGGTGTGGTGTCTGTAGAGGTGCTGATGGGTGTGGTGGAAGGAAAGGAGCTTGTTCCTGTGGTTATCGTAGGGGTGCTGGTGGTTGTGGGGGTTTCGGGGGAAGTCGTGGGGGTGGTGACCGTCGAGGCGCTGGTGGGAGTGGAGACGTCAGAGGTGCTGGTTGGTGTGGTGACCACGGAGCTGCTACTGAGCGTTGAGATGTCAGCGGTGCTGGTGGGCGTGGTGGCTGTAGAAGTGAAGGTGGCTGTGGAGGATCCAGCAGAGCTGGGTGTGGTGGGCATTTCGGAGGTGCTTGTGGAGAAGGGTATTTCTGAGTTGCCTGTAGGCGTGGTGACCACAGAGGTGCTGGTGGCTGTGGACGTTTCAGTGGTGCTGGCGAGTGTGGTGTCTGTAGAGGTGCTGATGGGCATGGTGGATGGAGAAGTGCTTGTTCCCGTGATTGTTGTAAAGGTGCTGGTGGCCATGGAGCTTTCGGAGCTGCCAGTAGCCGTCGGGGTTTCAGACGTGGCGGTGGGCGTGGTGGCTGTAGGAGTGAAGGTGGCTGTGGGGGTTCCAGCAGTGTTGGCTGTGGTGGACGTTTCGGAGGTGCTTGTGGAGATGGATGTTGCTGAGGTGCTGGTGAGCGAGGTGCGCATAGATGTGCTGGTGGGCGTTGAGATTTCAGAGGTGCTGGTGGCCATGGTGACCATAGGGGTGCTGGTGCCTGTGGACATTTCAGAGGAGCTGGTGGCTGTGGAGATTTCAGAGGAGCTGGTGGGCATGGTGGATGGAGAGTTGCTTGTTCCCATGGTTATTGTAGAGGTACTGGTTGCCGTGGAGATGTCAGAGGTGCTGGAGGGTGGGGAGACCATGGAGGTGCTACTGGGCATTGACATTTCAGAGGTGCTTGTGGTCATGGTGGCTGTAGAAGTCAAGGGGGTTTTGGAGGTTCCATCAGTGCTGGACATTTCGGAGGTGCTTGTAGAGGTCGATATTCCCATGGTGCTGGTGGGTGTGGTGGCTGTTGAAGTGATGGTGGAGGTTTTGGTTGTGGGGATTTCAGAGGTGCTGGTGAGCAACGTGACAATAGATGTGCCGGCAGGAAAGGTGAGAATAGAGCTACTGGTGGGCGTTGTGACCGCCGAGGTGCTGGAGGGCATGGAGACGTCAGAGGTGCTGGTCGGTGTGGAGACCACGGAGGTGCTACTGGGCGTTGAGATTTCGGAGGTGCTGGTGGACGAGCTGACCATAGAAGTGCTGGTGGCTGTGGAGGTTTCCGTGGTGCTGGCGGGTGTGATGTGTGTAGAGGTGCTGATGGGTGTGGTGGAAGGAAAGGAGCTTGTTCCTGTGGTTATTGTAGAGGTGCTGGTAGTTGTGGGGTTTTCAGACGTGGAGATGGGCCTGGTGACCACAGAGGTGCTAGAGGGTGTGGAGGCTTCGGAGGTGCTGGTGGTCATGGTGGAAGGAAAGATGCTTATTCCCATGGCTGTTGTAGAGGTTCTCGAGTCTGTGGAGAGTTCAGTGATGCTGGTGGGTGTGGTGACCACAGAGATGCTACTGGGCATTGAGATTTCAGAGCTGCTGGTGGGCGAGGTGACCATAGGGGTGCTGGTGAAAGTGGACATTTCAGAGGAGGTGGTGAGTATGGTGACTGGAGAGTTGCTTGTTCCCATCGTTGTTGTAGAGGTGCTGGTTGCCGTGGAGATGCCAGAGGTGCTGGTAGGTGTGGAGACCATGGAGGTGCTACTGGACGTTGAGATCTCAGAGGTGCTGGTGGTCATGGTGGCTGCAGAAGTCAAGGGGTTTGTGGGGGTTCCAGCAGAGCTGGCTGCTGTGGACATTTCGGAGGTGCTTGTGGAGGTTGATATTTCCATGGGGCTGGTGGGCGTGGTGGCTGTTGAAGTGATGGTGGAGGTTGCGACTAGAGAGGAACCTGTGGCTGTGGGGATTTCTGAGGTGCTGGTGAGCGTGGTGACTTCAGAGGTGCTGGTGTGACTCGTGACTACAGAAGTGCCACTGGGTGTTGAGATTTCTGAGGTGCTGGTGGGCGAGGTAACCATAGAGCTGCTGGTGGACATGGATGTTTCTGTGGTGCTGGCGGGTGTGGTGTCTGTAGAGGTGCTGATGGGTGTGGTGGAAGGAAAGGAGCTTGTTCCTGTGGTTATCGTAGGGGTGCTGGTGGTTGTGGGGGTTTCGGGGGAAGTCGTGGGGGTGGTGACCGTCGAGGTGCTGGTGGGAGTGGAGACGTCAGAGGTGCTGGTTGGTGTGGTGACCACGGAGCTGCTACTGAGCGTTGAGATGTCAGCGGTGCTGGTGGGCGTGGTGGCTGTAGAAGTGAAGGTGGCTGTGGAGGATCCAGCAGAGCTGGGTGTGGTGGGCATTTCGGAGGTGCTTGTGGAGAAGGGTATTTCTGAGTTGCCTGTAGGCGTGGTGACCACAGAGGTGCTGGTGGCTGTGGACGTTTCAGTGGTGCTGGCGAGTGTGGTGTCTGTAGAGGTGCTGATGGGCATGGTGGATGGAGAAGTGCTTGTTCCCGTGATTGTTGTAAAGGTGCTGGTGGCCATGGAGCTTTCGGAGCTGCCAGTAGCCGTCGGGGTTTCAGACGTGGCGGTGGGCGTGGTGGCTGTAGGAGTGAAGGTGGCTGTGGGGGTTCCAGCAGTGTTGGCTGTGGTGGACGTTTCGGAGGTGCTTGTGGAGATGGATGTTGCTGAGGTGCTGGTGAGCGAGGTGCGCATAGATGTGCTGGTGGGCGTTGAGATTTCAGAGGTGCTGGTGGCCATGGTGACCATAGGGGTGCTGGTGCCTGTGGACATTTCAGAGGAGCTGGTGGCTGTGGAGATTTCAGAGGAGCTGGTGGGCATGGTGGATGGAGAGTTGCTTGTTCCCATGGTTATTGTAGAGGTACTGGTTGCCGTGGAGATGTCAGAGGTGCTGGAGGGTGGGGAGACCATGGAGGTGCTACTGGGCATTGACATTTCAGAGGTGCTTGTGGTCATGGTGGCTGTAGAAGTCAAGGGGGTTTTGGAGGTTCCATCAGTGCTGGACATTTCGGAGGTGCTTGTAGAGGTCGATATTTCCATGGTGCTGGTGGGTGTGGTGGCTGTTGAAGTGACGGTGGAGGTTTTGGTTGTGGGGATTTCAGAGGTGCTGGTGAGCAACGTGACAATAGATGTGCCGGCAGGAAAGGTGAGAATAGAGCTACTGGTGGGCGTTGTGACCGCCGAGGTGCTGGAGGGCATGGAGACGTCAGAGGTGCTGGTCGGTGTGGAGACCACGGAGGTGCTACTGAGCGTTGAGATTTCGGAGGTGCTGGTGGACGAGCTGACCATAGAAGTGCTGGTGGCTGTGGAGGTTTCCGTGGTGCTGGCGGGTGTGGTGTGTGTAGAGGTGCTGATGGGTGTGGTGGAAGGAAAGGAGCTTGTTCCTGTGGTTATTGTAGAGGTGCTGGTAGTTGTGGGGTTTTCAGACGTGGAGATGGGCCTGGTGACCACAGAGGTGCTAGAGGGTGTGGAGGCTTCGGAGGTGCTGGTGGTCATGGTGGAAGGAAAGATGCTTATTCCCATGGCTGTTGTAGAGGTTCTCGAGTCTGTGGAGAGTTCAGTGATGCTGGTGGGTGTGGTGACCACAGAGATGCTACTGGGCATTGAGATTTCAGAGGTGCTGGTGGGCGAGGTGACCATAGGGGTGCTGGTGAAAGTGGACATTTCAGAGGAGGTGGTGAGTATGGTGACTGGAGAGTTGCTTGTTCCCATCGTTGTTGTAGAGGTGCTGGTTGCCGTGGAGATGTCAGAGGTGCTGGTAGGTGTGGAGACCATGGAGGTGCTACTGGACATTGAGATCTCAGAGGTGCTGGTGGTCATGGTGGCTGCAGAAGTCAAGGGGTTTGTGGGGGTTCCAGCAGAGCTGGCTGCTGTGGACATTTCGGAGGTGCTTGTGGAGGTTGATATTTCCATGGGGCTGGTGGGCGTGGTGGCTGTTGAAGTGATGGTGGAGGTTGTGACTAGAGAGGAACCTGTGGCTGTGGGGATTTCTGAGGTGCTGGTGAGCGTGGTGACTTCAGAGGTGCTGGTGTGACTCGTGACTACAGAAGTGCCACTGGGTGTTGAGATTTCTGAGGTGCTGGTGGGCGAGGTAACCATAGAGCTGCTGGTGGACATGGATGTTTCTGTGGTGCTGGCGGGTGTGGTGTCTGTAGAGGTGCTGATGGGTGTGGTGGAAGGAAAGGAGCTTGTTCCTGTGGTTATCGTAGGGGTGCTGGTGGTTGTGGGGGTTTCGGGGGAAGTCGTGGGGGTGGTGACCGTCGAGGCGCTGGTGGGAGTGGAGACGTCAGAGGTGCTGGTTGGTGTGGTGACCACGGAGCTGCTACTGAGCGTTGAGATGTCAGCGGTGCTGGTGGGCGTGGTGGCTGTAGAAGTGAAGGTGGCTGTGGAGGATCCAGCAGAGCTGGGTGTGGTGGGCATTTCGGAGGTGCTTGTGGAGAAGGGTATTTCTGAGTTGCCTGTAGGCGTGGTGACCACAGAGGTGCTGGTGGCTGTGGACGTTTCAGTGGTGCTGGCGAGTGTGGTGTCTGTAGAGGTGCTGATGGGCATGGTGGATGGAGAAGTGCTTGTTCCCGTGATTGTTGTAAAGGTGCTGGTGGCCATGGAGCTTTCGGAGCTGCCAGTAGCCGTCGGGGTTTCAGACGTGGCGGTGGGCGTGGTGGCTGTAGGAGTGAAGGTGGCTGTGGGGGTTCCAGCAGTGTTGGCTGTGGTGGACGTTTCGGAGGTGCTTGTGGAGATGGATGTTGCTGAGGTGCTGGTGAGCGAGGTGCGCATAGATGTGCTGGTGGGCGTTGAGATTTCAGAGGTGCTGGTGGCCATGGTGACCATAGGGGTGCTGGTGCCTGTGGACATTTCAGAGGAGCTGGTGGCTGTGGAGATTTCAGAGGAGCTGGTGGGCATGGTGGATGGAGAGTTGCTTGTTCCCATGGTTATTGTAGAGGTACTGGTTGCCGTGGAGATGTCAGAGGTGCTGGAGGGTGGGGAGACCATGGAGGTGCTACTGGGCATTGACATTTCAGAGGTGCTTGTGGTCATGGTGGCTGTAGAAGTCAAGGGGGTTTTGGAGGTTCCATCAGTGCTGGACATTTCGGAGGTGCTTGTAGAGGTCGATATTCCCATGGTGCTGGTGGGTGTGGTGGCTGTTGAAGTGATGGTGGAGGTTTTGGTTGTGGGGATTTCAGAGGTGCTGGTGAGCAACGTGACAATAGATGTGCCGGCAGGAAAGGTGAGAATAGAGCTACTGGTGGGCGTTGTGACCGCCGAGGTGCTGGAGGGCATGGAGACGTCAGAGGTGCTGGTCGGTGTGGAGACCACGGAGGTGCTACTGGGCGTTGAGATTTCGGAGGTGCTGGTGGACGAGCTGACCATAGAAGTGCTGGTGGCTGTGGAGGTTTCCGTGCTGCTGGCGGGTGTGGTGTGTGTAGAGGTGCTGATGGGTGTGGTGGAAGGAAAGGAGCTTGTTCCTGTGGTTATTGTAGAGGTGCTGGTAGTTGTGGGGTTTTCAGACGTGGAGATGGGCCTGGTGACCACAGAGGTGCTAGAGGGTGTGGAGGCTTCGGAGGTGCTGGTGGTCATGGTGGAAGGAAAGATGCTTATTCCCATGGCTGTTGTAGAGGTTCTCGAGTCTGTGGAGAGTTCAGTGATGCTGGTGGGTGTGGTGACCACAGAGATGCTACTGGGCATTGAGATTTCAGAGGTGCTGGTGGGCGAGGTGACCATAGGGGTGCTGGTGAAAGTGGACATTTCAGAGGAGGTGGTGAGTATGGTGACTGGAGAGTTGCTTGTTCCCATCGTTGTTGTAGAGGTGCTGGTTGCCGTGGAGATGTCAGAGGTGCTGGTAGGTGTGGAGACCATGGAGGTGCTACTGGACGTTGAGATTTCAGAGGTGCTGGTGGTCATGGTGGCTGCAGAAGTCAAGGGGTTTGTGGGGGTTCCAGCAGAGCTGGCTGCTGTGGACATTTCGGAGGTGCTTGTGGAGGTTGATATTTCCATGGGGCTGGTGGGCGTGGTGGCTGTTGAAGTGATGGTGGAGGTTGTGACTAGAGAGGAACCTGTGGCTGTGGGGATTTGTGAGGTGCTGGTGAGCGTGGTGACTTCAGAGGTGCTGGTGTGACTCGTGACTACAGAAGTGCCACTGGGTGTTGAGATTTCTGAGGTGCTGGTGGGCGAGGTAACCATAGAGCTGCTGGTGGACATGGATGTTTCTGTGGTGCTGGCGGGTGTGGTGTCTGTAGAGGTGCTGATGGGTGTGGTGGAAGGAAAGGAGCTTGTTCCTGTGGTTATCGTAGGGGTGCTGGTGGTTGTGGGGGTTTCGGGGGAAGTCGTGGGGGTGGTGACCGTCGAGGCGCTGGTGGGAGTGGAGACGTCAGAGGTGCTGGTTGGTGTGGTGACCACGGAGCTGCTACTGAGCGTTGAGATGTCAGCGGTGCTGGTGGGCGTGGTGGCTGTAGAAGTGAAGGTGGCTGTGGAGGATCCAGCAGAGCTGGGTGTGGTGGGCATTTCGGAGGTGCTTGTGGAGAAGGGTATTTCTGAGTTGCCTGTAGGCGTGGTGACCACAGAGGTGCTGGTGGCTGTGGACGTTTCAGTGGTGCTGGCGAGTGTGGTGTCTGTAGAGGTGCTGATGGGCATGGTGGATGGAGAAGTGCTTGTTCCCGTGATTGTTGTAAAGGTGCTGGTGGCCATGGAGCTTTCGGAGCTGCCAGTAGCCGTCGGGGTTTCAGACGTGGCGGTGGGCGTGGTGGCTGTAGGAGTGAAGGTGGCTGTGGGGGTTCCAGCAGTGTTGGCTGTGGTGGACGTTTCGGAGGTGCTTGTGGAGATGGATGTTGCTGAGGTGCTGGTGAGCGAGGTGCGCATAGATGTGCTGGTGGGCGTTGAGATTTCAGAGGTGCTGGTGGCCATGGTGACCATAGGGGTGCTGGTGCCTGTGGACATTTCAGAGGAGCTGGTGGCTGTGGAGATTTCAGAGGAGCTGGTGGGCATGGTGGATGGAGAGTTGCTTGTTCCCATGGTTATTGTAGAGGTACTGGTTGCCGTGGAGATGTCAGAGGTGCTGGAGGGTGGGGAGACCATGGAGGTGCTACTGGGCATTGACATTTCAGAGGTGCTTGTGGTCATGGTGGCTGTAGAAGTCAAGGGGGTTTTGGAGGTTCCATCAGTGCTGGACATTTCGGAGGTGCTTGTAGAGGTCGATATTCCCATGGTGCTGGTGGGTGTGGTGGCTGTTGAAGTGATGGTGGAGGTTTTGGTTGTGGGGATTTCAGAGGTGCTGGTGAGCAACGTGACAATAGATGTGCCGGCAGGAAAGGTGAGAATAGAGCTACTGGTGGGCGTTGTGACCGCCGAGGTGCTGGAGGGCATGGAGACGTCAGAGGTGCTGGTCGGTGTGGAGACCACGGAGGTGCTACTGGGCGTTGAGATTTCGGAGGTGCTGGTGGACGAGCTGACCATAGAAGTGCTGGTGGCTGTGGAGGTTTCCGTGGTGCTGGCGGGTGTGGTGTGTGTAGAGGTGCTGATGGGTGTGGTGGAAGGAAAGGAGCTTGTTCCTGTGGTTATTGTAGAGGTGCTGGTAGTTGTGGGGTTTTCAGATGTGGAGATGGGCCTGGTGACCACAGAGGTGCTAGAGGGTGTGGAGGCTTCGGAGGTGCTGGTGGTCATGGTGGAAGGAAAGATGCTTATTCCCATGGCTGTTGTAGAGGTTCTCGAGTCTGTGGAGAGTTCAGTGATGCTGGTGGGTGTGGTGACCACAGAGATGCTACTGGGCATTGAGATTTCAGAGCTGCTGGTGGGCGAGGTGACCATAGGGGTGCTGGTGAAAGTGGACATTTCAGAGGAGGTGGTGAGTATGGTGACTGGAGAGTTGCTTGTTCCCATCGTTGTTGTAGAGGTGCTGGTTGCCGTGGAGATGTCAGAGGTGCTGGTAGGTGTGGAGACCATGGAGGTGCTACTGGACGTTGAGATTTCAGAGGTGCTGGTGGTCATGGTGGCTGCAGAAGTCAAGGGGTTTGTGGGGGTTCCAGCAGAGCTGGCTGCTGTGGACATTTCGGAGGTGCTTGTGGAGGTTGATATTTCCATGGGGCTGGTGGGCGTGGTGGCTGTTGAAGTGATGGTGGAGGTTGTGACTAGAGAGGAACCTGTGGCTGTGGGGATTTGTGAGGTGCTGGTGAGCGTGGTGACTTCAGAGGTGCTGGTGTGACTCGTGACTACAGAAGTGCCACTGGGTGTTGAGATTTCTGAGGTGCTGGTGGGCGAGGTAACCATAGAGCTGCTGGTGGACATGGATGTTTCTGTGGTGCTGGCGGGTGTGGTGTCTGTAGAGGTGCTGATGGGTGTGGTGGAAGGAAAGGAGCTTGTTCCTGTGGTTATCGTAGGGGTGCTGGTGGTTGTGGGGGTTTCGGGGGAAGTCGTGGGGGTGGTGACCGTCGAGGTGCTGGTGGGAGTGGAGACGTCAGAGGTGCTGGTTGGTGTGGTGACCACGGAGCTGCTACTGAGCGTTGAGATGTCAGCGGTGCTGGTGGGCGTGGTGGCTGTAGAAGTGAAGGTGGCTGTGGAGGATCCAGCAGAGCTGGGTGTGGTGGGCATTTCGGAGGTGCTTGTGGAGAAGGGTATTTCTGAGTTGCCTGTAGGCGTGGTGACCACAGAGGTGCTGGTGGCTGTGGACGTTTCAGTGGTGCTGGCGAGTGTGGTGTCTGTAGAGGTGCTGATGGGCATGGTGGATGGAGAAGTGCTTGTTCCCGTGATTGTTGTAAAGGTGCTGGTGGCCATGGAGCTTTCGGAGCTGCCAGTAGCCGTCGGGGTTTCAGACGTGCCGGTGGGCGTGGTGGCTGTAGGAGTGAAGGTGGCTGTGGGGGTTCCAGCAGTGTTGGCTGTGGTGGACGTTTCGGAGGTGCTTGTGGAGATGGATGTTGCTGAGGTGCTGGTGAGCGAGGTGCGCATAGATGTGCTGGTGGGCGTTGAGATTTCAGAGGTGCTGGTGGCCATGGTGACCATAGGGGTGCTGGTGCCTGTGGACATTTCAGGGGAGCTGGTGGCTGTGGAGATTTCAGAGGAGCTGGTGGGCATGGTGGATGGAGAGTTGCTTGTTCCCATGGTTATTGTAGAGGTACTGGTTGCCGTGGAGATGTCAGAGGTGCTGGAGGGTGGGGAGACCATGGAGGTGCTACTGGGCATTGACATTTCAGAGGTGCTTGTGGTCATGGTGGCTGTAGAAGTCAAGGGGGTTTTGGAGGTTCCATCAGTGCTGGACATTTTGGAGGTGCTTGTAGAGGTCGATATTTCCATGGTGCTGGTGGGTGTGGTGGCTGTTGAAGTGACGGTGGAGGTTTTGGTTGTGGGGATTTCAGAGGTGCTGGTGAGCAACGTGACAATAGATGTGCCGGCAGGAAAGGTGAGAATAGAGCTACTGGTGGGCGTTGTGACCGCCGAGGTGCTGGAGGGCATGGAGACGTCAGAGGTGCTGGTCGGTGTGGAGACCACGGAGGTGCTACTGGGCGTTGAGATTTCGGAGGTGCTGGTGGACGAGCTGACCATAGAAGTGCTGGTGGCTGTGGAGGTTTCCGTGGTGCTGGCGGGTGTGGTGTCTGTAGAGGTGCTGATGGGTGTGGTGGAAGGAAAGGAGCTTGTTCCTGTGGTTATTGTAGAGGTGCTGGTAGTTGTGGGGTTTTCAGACGTGGAGATGGGCCTGGTGACCACAGAGGTGCTAGAGGGTGTGGAGGCTTCGGAGGTGCTGGTGGTCATGGTGGAAGGAAAGATGCTTATTCCCATGGCTGTTGTAGAGGTTCTCGAGTCTGTGGAGAGTTCAGTGATGCTGGTGGGTGTGGTGACCACAGAGATGCTACTGGGCATTGAGATTTCAGAGCTGCTGGTGGGCGAGGTGACCATAGGGGTGCTGGTGAAAGTGGACATTTCAGAGGAGGTGGTGAGTATGGTGACTGGAGAGTTGCTTGTTCCCATCGTTGTTGTAGAGGTGCTGGTTGCCGTGGAGATGTCAGAGGTGCTGGTAGGTGTGGAGACCATGGAGGTGCTACTGGACATTGAGATCTCAGAGGTGCTGGTGGTCATGGTGGCTGCAGAAGTCAAGGGGTTTGTGGGGGTTCCAGCAGAGCTGGCTGCTGTGGACATTTCGGAGGTGCTTGTGGAGGTTGATATTTCCATGGGGCTGGTGGGCGTGGTGGCTGTTGAAGTGATGGTGGAGGTTGTGACTAGAGAGGAACCTGTGGCTGTGGGGATTTCTGAGGTGCTGGTGAGCGTGGTGACTTCAGAGGTGCTGGTGTGACTCGTGACTACAGAAGTGCCACTGGGTGTTGAGATTTCTGAGGTGCTGGTGGGCGAGGTAACCATAGAGCTGCTGGTGGACATGGATGTTTCTGTGGTGCTGGCGGGTGTGGTGTCTGTAGAGGTGCTGATGGGTGTGGTGGAAGGAAAGGAGCTTGTTCCTGTGGTTATCGTAGGGGTGCTGGTGGTTGTGGGGGTTTCGGGGGAAGTCGTGGGGGTGGTGACCGTCGAGGTGCTGGTGGGAGTGGAGACGTCAGAGGTGCTGGTTGGTGTGGTGACCACGGAGCTGCTACTGAGCGTTGAGATGTCAGCGGTGCTGGTGGGCGTGGTGGCTGTAGAAGTGAAGGTGGCTGTGGAGGATCCAGCAGAGCTGGGTGTGGTGGGCATTTCGGAGGTGCTTGTGGAGAAGGGTATTTCTGAGTTGCCTGTAGGCGTGGTGACCACAGAGGTGCTGGTGGCTGTGGACGTTTCAGTGGTGCTGGCGAGTGTGGTGTCTGTAGAGGTGCTGATGGGCATGGTGGATGGAGAAGTGCTTGTTCCCGTGATTGTTGTAAAGGTGCTGGTGGCCATGGAGCTTTCGGAGCTGCCAGTAGCCGTCGGGGTTTCAGACGTGGCGGTGGGCGTGGTGGCTGTAGGAGTGAAGGTGGCTGTGGGGGTTCCAGCAGTGTTGGCTGTGGTGGACGTTTCGGAGGTGCTTGTGGAGATGGATGTTGCTGAGGTGCTGGTGAGCGAGGTGCGCATAGATGTGCTGGTGGGCGTTGAGATTTCAGAGGTGCTGGTGGCCATGGTGACCATAGGGGTGCTGGTGCCTGTGGACATTTCAGAGGAGCTGGTGGCTGTGGAGATTTCAGAGGAGCTGGTGGGCATGGTGGATGGAGAGTTGCTTGTTCCCATGGTTATTGTAGAGGTACTGGTTGCCGTGGAGATGTCAGAGGTGCTGGAGGGTGGGGAGACCATGGAGGTGCTACTGGGCATTGACATTTCAGAGGTGCTTGTGGTCATGGTGGCTGTAGAAGTCAAGGGGGTTTTGGAGGTTCCATCAGTGCTGGACATTTCGGAGGTGCTTGTAGAGGTCGATATTTCCATGGTGCTGGTGGGTGTGGTGGCTGTTGAAGTGACGGTGGAGGTTTTGGTTGTGGGGATTTCAGAGGTGCTGGTGAGCAACGTGACAATAGATGTGCCGGCAGGAAAGGTGAGAATAGAGCTACTGGTGGGCGTTGTGACCGCCGAGGTGCTGGAGGGCATGGAGACGTCAGAGGTGCTGGTCGGTGTGGAGACCACGGAGGTGCTACTGGGCGTTGAGATTTCGGAGGTGCTGGTGGACGAGCTGACCATAGAAGTGCTGGTGGCTGTGGAGGTTTCCGTGGTGCTGGCGGGTGTGGTGTCTGTAGAGGTGCTGATGGGTGTGGTGGAAGGAAAGGAGCTTGTTCCTGTGGTTATTGTAGAGGTGCTGGTAGTTGTGGGGTTTTCAGACGTGGAGATGGGCCTGGTGACCACAGAGGTGCTAGAGGGTGTGGAGGCTTCGGAGGTGCTGGTGGTCATGGTGGAAGGAAAGATGCTTATTCCCATGGCTGTTGTAGAGGTTCTCGAGTCTGTGGAGAGTTCAGTGATGCTGGTGGGTGTGGTGACCACAGAGATGCTACTGGGCATTGAGATTTCAGAGGTGCTGGTGGGCGAGGGGACCATAGGGGTGCTGGTGAAAGTGGACATTTCAGAGGAGGTGGTGAGTATGGTGACTGGAGAGTTGCTTGTTCCCATCGTTGTTGTAGAGGTGCTGGTTGCCGTGGAGATGTCAGAGGTGCTGGTAGGTGTGGAGACCATGGAGGTGCTACTGGACATTGAGATCTCAGAGGTGCTGGTGGTCATGGTGGCTGCAGAAGTCAAGGGGTTTGTGGGGGTTCCAGCAGAGCTGGCTGCTGTGGACATTTCGGAGGTGCTTGTGGAGGTTGATATTTCCATGGGGCTGGTGGGCGTGGTGGCTGTTGAAGTGATGGTGGAGGTTGTGACTAGAGAGGAACCTGTGGCTGTGGGGATTTCTGAGGTGCTGGTGAGCGTGGTGACTTCAGAGGTGCTGGTGTGACTCGTGACTACAGAAGTGCCACTGGGTGTTGAGATTTCTGAGGTGCTGGTGGGCGAGGTAACCATAGAGCTGCTGGTGGACATGGATGTTTCTGTGGTGCTGGCGGGTGTGGTGTCTGTAGAGGTGCTGATGGGTGTGGTGGAAGGAAAGGAGCTTGTTCCTGTGGTTATCGTAGGGGTGCTGGTGGTTGTGGGGGTTTCGGGGGAAGTCGTGGGGGTGGTGACCGTCGAGGTGCTGGTGGGAGTGGAGACGTCAGAGGTGCTGGTTGGTGTGGTGACCACGGAGCTGCTACTGAGCGTTGAGATGTCAGCGGTGCTGGTGGGCGTGGTGGCTGTAGAAGTGAAGGTGGCTGTGGAGGATCCAGCAGAGCTGGGTGTGGTGGGCATTTCGGAGGTGCTTGTGGAGAAGGGTATTTCTGAGTTGCCTGTAGGCGTGGTGACCACAGAGGTGCTGGTGGCTGTGGACGTTTCAGTGGTGCTGGCGAGTGTGGTGTCTGTAGAGGTGCTGATGGGCATGGTGGATGGAGAAGTGCTTGTTCCCGTGATTGTTGTAAAGGTGCTGGTGGCCATGGAGCTTTCGGAGCTGCCAGTAGCCGTCGGGGTTTCAGACGTGCCGGTGGGCGTGGTGGCTGTAGGAGTGAAGGTGGCTGTGGGGGTTCCAGCAGTGTTGGCTGTGGTGGACGTTTCGGAGGTGCTTGTGGAGATGGATGTTGCTGAGGTGCTGGTGAGCGAGGTGCGCATAGATGTGCTGGTGGGCGTTGAGATTTCAGAGGTGCTGGTGGCCATGGTGACCATAGGGGTGCTGGTGCCTGTGGACATTTCAGAGGAGCTGGTGGCTGTGGAGATTTCAGAGGAGCTGGTGGGCATGGTGGATGGAGAGTTGCTTGTTCCCATGGTTATTGTAGAGGTACTGGTTGCCGTGGAGATGTCAGAGGTGCTGGAGGGTGGGGAGACCATGGAGGTGCTACTGGGCATTGACATTTCAGAGGTGCTTGTGGTCATGGTGGCTGTAGAAGTCAAGGGGGTTTTGGAGGTTCCATCAGTGCTGGACATTTCGGAGGTGCTTGTAGAGGTCGATATTTCCATGGTGCTGGTGGGTGTGGTGGCTGTTGAAGTGACGGTGGAGGTTTTGGTTGTGGGGATTTCAGAGGTGCTGGTGAGCAACGTGACAATAGATGTGCCGGCAGGAAAGGTGAGAATAGAGCTACTGGTGGGCGTTGTGACCGCCGAGGTGCTGGAGGGCATGGAGACGTCAGAGGTGCTGGTCGGTGTGGAGACCACGGAGGTGCTACTGGGCGTTGAGATTTCGGAGGTGCTGGTGGACGAGCTGACCATAGAAGTGCTGGTGGCTGTGGAGGTTTCCGTGGTGCTGGCGGGTGTGGTGTCTGTAGAGGTGCTGATGGGTGTGGTGGAAGGAAAGGAGCTTGTTCCTGTGGTTATTGTAGAGGTGCTGGTAGTTGTGGGGTTTTCAGACGTGGAGATGGGCCTGGTGACCACAGAGGTGCTAGAGGGTGTGGAGGCTTCGGAGGTGCTGGTGGTCATGGTGGAAGAAAAGATGCTTATTCCCATGGCTGTTGTAGAGGTTCTCGAGTCTGTGGAGAGTTCAGTGATGCTGGTGGGTGTGGTGACCACAGAGATGCTACTGGGCATTGAGATTTCAGAGGTGCTGGTGGGCGAGGGGACCATAGGGGTGCTGGTGAAAGTGGACATTTCAGAGGAGGTGGTGAGTATGGTGACTGGAGAGTTGCTTGTTCCCATCGTTGTTGTAGAGGTGCTGGTTGCCGTGGAGATGTCAGAGGTGCTGGTAGGTGTGGAGACCATGGAGGTGCTACTGGACATTGAGATCTCAGAGGTGCTGGTGGTCATGGTGGCTGCAGAAGTCAAGGGGTTTGTGGGGGTTCCAGCAGAGCTGGCTGCTGTGGACATTTCGGAGGTGCTTGTGGAGGTTGATATTTCCATGGGGCTGGTGGGCGTGGTGGCTGTTGAAGTGATGGTGGAGGTTGTGACTAGAGAGGAACCTGTGGCTGTGGGGATTTCTGAGGTGCTGGTGAGCGTGGTGACTTCAGAGGTGCTGGTGTGACTCGTGACTACAGAAGTGCCACTGGGTGTTGAGATTTCTGAGGTGCTGGTGGGCGAGGTAACCATAGAGCTGCTGGTGGACATGGATGTTTCTGTGGTGCTGGCGGGTGTGGTGTCTGTAGAGGTGCTGATGGGTGTGGTGGAAGGAAAGGAGCTTGTTCCTGTGGTTATCGTAGGGGTGCTGGTGGTTGTGGGGGTTTCGGGGGAAGTCGTGGGGGTGGTGACCGTCGAGGTGCTGGTGGGAGTGGAGACGTCAGAGGTGCTGGTTGGTGTGGTGACCACGGAGCTGCTACTGAGCGTTGAGATGTCAGCGGTGCTGGTGGGCGTGGTGGCTGTAGAAGTGAAGGTGGCTGTGGAGGATCCAGCAGAGCTGGGTGTGGTGGGCATTTCGGAGGTGCTTGTGGAGAAGGGTATTTCTGAGTTGCCTGTAGGCGTGGTGACCACAGAGGTGCTGGTGGCTGTGGACGTTTCAGTGGTGCTGGCGAGTGTGGTGTCTGTAGAGGTGCTGATGGGCATGGTGGATGGAGAAGTGCTTGTTCCCGTGATTGTTGTAAAGGTGCTGGTGGCCATGGAGCTTTCGGAGCTGCCAGTAGCCGTCGGGGTTTCAGACGTGCCGGTGGGCGTGGTGGCTGTAGGAGTGAAGGTGGCTGTGGGGGTTCCAGCAGTGTTGGCTGTGGTGGACGTTTCGGAGGTGCTTGTGGAGATGGATGTTGCTGAGGTGCTGGTGAGCGAGGTGCGCATAGATGTGCTGGTGGGCGTTGAGATTTCAGAGGTGCTGGTGGCCATGGTGACCATAGGGGTGCTGGTGCCTGTGGACATTTCAGAGGAGCTGGTGGCTGTGGAGATTTCAGAGGAGCTGGTGGGCATGGTGGATGGAGAGTTGCTTGTTCCCATGGTTATTGTAGAGGTACTGGTTGCCGTGGAGATGTCAGAGGTGCTGGAGGGTGGGGAGACCATGGAGGTGCTACTGGGCATTGACATTTCAGAGGTGCTTGTGGTCATGGTGGCTGTAGAAGTCAAGGGGGTTTTGGAGGTTCCATCAGTGCTGGACATTTCGGAGGTGCTTGTAGAGGTCGATATTTCCATGGTGCTGGTGGGTGTGGTGGCTGTTGAAGTGATGGTGGAGGTTTTGGTTGTGGGGATTTCAGAGGTGCTGGTGAGCAACGTGACAATAGATGTGCCGGCAGGAAAGGTGAGAATAGAGCTACTGGTGGGCGTTGTGACCGCCGAGGTGCTGGAGAGCATGGAGACGTCAGAGGTGCTGGTCGGTGTGGAGACCACGGAGGTGCTACTGGGCGTTGAGATTTCGGAGGTGCTGGTGGACGAGCTGACCATAGAAGTGCTGGTGGCTGTGGAGGTCTCAGTGGTGCTGGCGGGTGTGGTGTCTGTAGAGGTGCTGATGGGTGTGGTGGAAGGAAAGGAGCTTGTTCCTGTGGTTATTGTAGAGGTGCTGGTGGTTGTGGGGTTTTCAGACGTGGAGATGGGCCTGGTGACCACAGAGGTGCTAGAGGGTGTGGAGGCTTCGGAGGTGCTGGTGGTCATGGTGGAAGAAAAGATGCTTATTCCCATGGCTGTTGTAGAGGTTCTCGAGTCTGTGGAGAGTTCAGTGATGCTGGTGGGTGTGGTGACCACAGAGATGCTACTGGGCATTGAGATTTCAGAGGTGCTGGTGGGCGAGGTGACCATAGGGGTGCTGGTGAAAGTGGACATTTCAGAGGAGGTGGTGAGTATGGTGACTGGAGAGTTGCTTGTTCCCATCGTTGTTGTAGAGGTGCTGGTTGCCGTGGAGATGTCAGAGGTGCTGGTAGGTGTGGAGACCATGGAGGTGCTACTGGACATTGAGATCTCAGAGGTGCTGGTGGTCATGGTGGCTGCAGAAGTCAAGGGGTTTGTGGGGGTTCCAGCAGAGCTGGCTGCTGTGGACATTTCGGAGGTGCTTGTGGAGGTTGATATTTCCATGGGGCTGGTGGGCGTGGTGGCTGTTGAAGTGATGGTGGAGGTTGCGACTAGAGAGGAACCTGTGGCTGTGGGGATTTCTGAGGTGCTGGTGAGCGTGGTGACTTCAGAGGTGCTGGTGTGACTCGTGACTACAGAAGTGCCACTGGGTGTTGAGATTTCTGAGGTGCTGGTGGGCGAGGTAACCATAGAGCTGCTGGTGGACATGGATGTTTCTGTGGTGCTGGCGGGTGTGGTGTCTGTAGAGGTGCTGATGGGTGTGGTGGAAGGAAAGGAGCTTGTTCCTGTGGTTATCGTAGGGGTGCTGGTGGTTGTGGGGGTTTCGGGGGAAGTCGTGGGGGTGGTGACCGTCGAGGTGCTGGTGGGAGTGGAGACGTCAGAGGTGCTGGTTGGTGTGGTGACCACGGAGCTGCTACTGAGCGTTGAGATGTCAGCGGTGCTGGTGGGCGTGGTGGCTGTAGAAGTGAAGGTGGCTGTGGAGGATCCAGCAGAGCTGGGTGTGGTGGGCATTTCGGAGGTGCTTGTGGAGAAGGGTATTTCTGAGTTGCCTGTAGGCGTGGTGACCACAGAGGTGCTGGTGGCTGTGGACGTTTCAGTGGTGCTGGCGAGTGTGGTGTCTGTAGAGGTGCTGATGGGCATGGTGGATGGAGAAGTGCTTGTTCCCGTGATTGTTGTAAAGGTGCTGGTGGCCATGGAGCTTTCGGAGCTGCCAGTAGCCGTCGGGGTTTCAGACGTGGCGGTGGGCGTGGTGGCTGTAGGAGTGAAGGTGGCTGTGGGGGTTCCAGCAGTGTTGGCTGTGGTGGACGTTTCGGAGGTGCTTGTGGAGATGGATGTTGCTGAGGTGCTGGTGAGCGAGGTGCGCATAGATGTGCTGGTGGGCGTTGAGATTTCAGAGGTGCTGGTGGCCATGGTGACCATAGGGGTGCTGGTGCCTGTGGACATTTCAGAGGAGCTGGTGGCTGTGGAGATTTCAGAGGAGCTGGTGGGCATGGTGGATGGAGAGTTGCTTGTTCCCATGGTTATTGTAGAGGTACTGGTTGCCGTGGAGATGTCAGAGGTGCTGGAGGGTGGGGAGACCATGGAGGTGCTACTGGGCATTGACATTTCAGAGGTGCTTGTGGTCATGGTGGCTGTAGAAGTCAAGGGGGTTTTGGAGGTTCCATCAGTGCTGGACATTTCGGAGGTGCTTGTAGAGGTCGATATTTCCATGGTGCTGGTGGGTGTGGTGGCTGTTGAAGTGACGGTGGAGGTTTTGGTTGTGGGGATTTCAGAGGTGCTGGTGAGCAACGTGACAATAGATGTGCCGGCAGGAAAGGTGAGAATAGAGCTACTGGTGGGCGTTGTGACCGCCGAGGTGCTGGAGGGCATGGAGACGTCAGAGGTGCTGGTCGGTGTGGAGACCACGGAGGTGCTACTGGGCGTTGAGATTTCGGAGGTGCTGGTGGACGAGCTGACCATAGAAGTGCTGGTGGCTGTGGAGTTTTCCGTGCTGCTGGCGGGTGTGGTGTGTGTAGAGGTGCTGATGGGTGTGGTGGAAGGAAAGGAGCTTGTTCCTGTGGTTATTGTAGAGGTGCTGGTAGTTGTGGGGTTTTCAGACGTGGAGATGGGCCTGGTGACCACAGAGGTGCTAGAGGGTGTGGAGGCTTCGGAGGTGCTGGTGGTCATGGTGGAAGAAAAGATGCTTATTCCCATGGCTGTTGTAGAGGTTCTCGAGTCTGTGGAGAGTTCAGTGATGCTGGTGGGTGTGGTGACCACAGAGATGCTACTGGGCATTGAGATTTCAGAGGTGCTGGTGGGCGAGGTGACCATAGGGGTGCTGGTGAAAGTGGACATTTCAGAGGAGGTGGTGAGTATGGTGACTGGAGAGTTGCTTGTTCGCATCGTTGTTGTAGAGGTGCTGGTTGCCGTGGAGATGTCAGAGGTGCTGGTAGGTGTGGAGACCATGGAGGTGCTACTGGACATTGAGATCTCAGAGGTGCTGGTGGTCATGGTGGCTGCAGAAGTCAAGGGGTTTGTGGGGGTTCCAGCAGAGCTGGCTGCTGTGGACATTTCGGAGGTGCTTGTGGAGGTTGATATTTCCATGGGGCTGGTGGGCGTGGTGGCTGTTGAAGTGATGGTGGAGGTTGTGACTAGAGAGGAACCTGTGGCTGTGGGGATTTCTGAGGTGCTGGTGAGCGTGGTGACTTCAGAGGTGCTGGTGTGACTCGTGACTACAGAAGTGCCACTGGGTGTTGAGATTTCTGAGGTGCTGGTGGGCGAGGTAACCATAGAGCTGCTGGTGGACATGGGTGTTTCTGTGGTGCTGGCGGGTGTGGTGTCTGTAGAGGTGCTGATGGGTGTGGTGGAAGGAAAGGAGCTTGTTCCTGTGGTTATCGTAGGGGTGCTGGTGGTTGTGGGGGTTTCGGGGGAAGTCGTGGGGGTGGTGACCGTCGAGGCGCTGGTGGGAGTGGAGACGTCAGAGGTGCTGGTTGGTGTGGTGACCACGGAGCTGCTACTGAGCGTTGAGATGTCAGCGGTGCTGGTGGGCGTGGTGGCTGTAGAAGTGAAGGTGGCTGTGGAGGATCCAGCAGAGCTGGGTGTGGTGGGCATTTCGGAGGTGCTTGTGGAGAAGGGTATTTCTGAGTTGCCTGTAGGCGTGGTGACCACAGAGGTGCTGGTGGCTGTGGACGTTTCAGTGGTGCTGGCGAGTGTGGTGTCTGTAGAGGTGCTGATGGGCATGGTGGATGGAGAAGTGCTTGTTCCCGTGATTGTTGTAAAGGTGCTGGTGGCCATGGAGCTTTCGGAGCTGCCAGTAGCCGTCGGGGTTTCAGACGTGGCGGTGGGCGTGGTGGCTGTAGGAGTGAAGGTGGCTGTGGGGGTTCCAGCAGTGTTGGCTGTGGTGGACGTTTCGGAGGTGCTTGTGGAGATGGATGTTGCTGAGGTGCTGGTGAGCGAGGTGCGCATAGATGTGCTGGTGGGCGTTGAGATTTCAGAGGTGCTGGTGGCCATGGTGACCATAGGGGTGCTGGTGCCTGTGGACATTTCAGAGGAGCTGGTGGCTGTGGAGATTTCAGAGGAGCTGGTGGGCATGGTGGATGGAGAGTTGCTTGTTCCCATGGTTATTGTAGAGGTACTGGTTGCCGTGGAGATGTCAGAGGTGCTGGAGGGTGGGGAGACCATGGAGGTGCTACTGGGCATTGACATTTCAGAGGTGCTTGTGGTCATGGTGGCTGTAGAAGTCAAGGGGGTTTTGGAGGTTCCATCAGTGCTGGACATTTCGGAGGTGCTTGTAGAGGTCGATATTCCCATGGTGCTGGTGGGTGTGGTGGCTGTTGAAGTGATGGTGGAGGTTTTGGTTGTGGGGATTTCAGAGGTGCTGGTGAGCAACGTGACAATAGATGTGCCGGCAGGAAAGGTGAGAATAGAGCTACTGGTGGGCGTTGTGACCGCCGAGGTGCTGGAGGGCATGGAGACGTCAGAGGTGCTGGTCGGTGTGGAGACCACGGAGGTGCTACTGGGCGTTGAGATTTCGGAGGTGCTGGTGGACGAGCTGACCATAGAAGTGCTGGTGGCTGTGGAGGTTTCCGTGGTGCTGGCGGGTGTGGTGTGTGTAGAGGTGCTGATGGGTGTGGTGGAAGGAAAGGAGCTTGTTCCTGTGGTTATTGTAGACGTGCTGGTAGTTGTGGGGTTTTCAGACGTGGAGATGGGCCTGGTGACCACAGAGGTGCTAGAGGGTGTGGAGGCTTCGGAGGTGCTGGTGGTCATGGTGGAAGGAAAGATGCTTATTCCCATGGCTGTTGTAGAGGTTCTCGAGTCTGTGGAGAGTTCAGTGATGCTGGTGGGTGTGGTGACCACAGAGATGCTACTGGGCATTGAGATTTCAGAGGTGCTGGTGGGCGAGGTGACCATAGGGGTGCTGGTGAAAGTGGACATTTCAGAGGAGGTGGTGAGTATGGTGACTGGAGAGTTGCTTGTTCCCATCGTTGTTGTAGAGGTGCTGGTTGCCGTGGAGATGCCAGAGGTGCTGGTAGGTGTGGAGACCATGGAGGTGCTACTGGACATTGAGATCTCAGAGGTGCTGGTGGTCATGGTGGCTGCAGAAGTCAAGGGGTTTGTGGGGGTTCCAGCAGAGCTGGCTGCTGTGGACATTTCGGAGGTGCTTGTGGAGGTTGATATTTCCATGGGGCTGGTGGGCGTGGTGGCTGTTGAAGTGATGGTGGAGGTTGTGACTAGAGAGGAACCTGTGGCTGTGGGGATTTCTGAGGTGCTGGTGAGCGTGGTGACTTCAGAGGTGCTGGTGTGACTCGTGACTACAGAAGTGCCACTGGGTGTTGAGATTTCTGAGGTGCTGGTGGGCGAGGTAACCATAGAGCTGCTGGTGGACATGGATGTTTCTGTGGTGCTGGCGGGTGTGGTGTCTGTAGAGGTGCTGATGGGTGTGGTGGAAGGAAAGGAGCTTGTTCCTGTGGTTATCGTAGGGGTGCTGGTGGTTGTGGGGGTTTCGGGGGAAGTCGTGGGGGTGGTGACCGTCGAGGCGCTGGTGGGAGTGGAGACGTCAGAGGTGCTGGTTGGTGTGGTGACCACGGAGCTGCTACTGAGCGTTGAGATGTCAGCGGTGCTGGTGGGCGTGGTGGCTGTAGAAGTGAAGGTGGCTGTGGAGGATCCAGCAGAGCTGGGTGTGGTGGGCATTTCGGAGGTGCTTGTGGAGAAGGGTATTTCTGAGTTGCCTGTAGGCGTGGTGACCACAGAGGTGCTGGTGGCTGTGGACGTTTCAGTGGTGCTGGCGAGTGTGGTGTCTGTAGAGGTGCTGATGGGCATGGTGGATGGAGAAGTGCTTGTTCCCGTGATTGTTGTAAAGGTGCTGGTGGCCATGGAGCTTTCGGAGCTGCCAGTAGCCGTCGGGGTTTCAGACGTGCCGGTGGGCGTGGTGGCTGTAGGAGTGAAGGTGGCTGTGGGGGTTCCAGCAGTGTTGGCTGTGGTGGACGTTTCGGAGGTGCTTGTGGAGATGGATGTTGCTGAGGTGCTGGTGAGCGAGGTGCGCACAGATGTGCTGGTGGGCGTTGAGATTTCAGAGGTGCTGGTGGCCATGGTGACCATAGGGGTGCTGGTGCCTGTGGACATTTCAGAGGAGCTGGTGGCTGTGGAGATTTCAGAGGAGCTGGTGGGCATGGTGGATGGAGAGTTGCTTGTTCCCATGGTTATTGTAGAGGTACTGGTTGCCGTGGAGATGTCAGAGGTGCTGGAGGGTGGGGAGACCATGGAGGTGCTACTGGGCATTGACATTTCAGAGGTGCTTGTGGTCATGGTGGCTGTAGAAGTCAAGGGGGTTTTGGAGGTTCCATCAGTGCTGGACATTTCGGAGATGCTTGTAGAGGTCGATATTTCCATGGTGCTGGTGGGTGTGGTGGCTGTTGAAGTGACGGTGGAGGTTTTGGTTGTGGGGATTTCAGAGGTGCTGGTGAGCAACGTGACAATAGATGTGCCGGCAGGAAAGGTGAGAATAGAGCTACTGGTGGGCGTTGTGACCGCCGAGGTGCTGGAGGGCATGGAGACGTCAGAGGTGCTGGTCGGTGTGGAGACCACGGAGGTGCTACTGGGCGTTGAGATTTCGGAGGTGCTGGTGGACGAGCTGACCATAGAAGTGCTGGTGGCTGTGGAGGTTTCCGTGCTGCTGGCGGGTGTGGTGTGTGTAGAGGTGCTGATGGGTGTGGTGGAAGGAAAGGAGCTTGTTCCTGTGGTTATTGTAGAGGTGCTGGTAGTTGTGGGGTTTTCAGACGTGGAGATGGGCCTGGTGACCACAGAGGTGCTAGAGGGTGTGGAGGCTTCGGAGGTGCTGGTGGTCATGGTGGAAGAAAAGATGCTTATTCCCATGGCTGTTGTAGAGGTTCTCGAGTCTGTGGAGAGTTCAGTGATGCTGGTGGGTGTGGTGACCACAGAGATGCTACTGGGCATTGAGATTTCAGAGGTGCTGGTGGGCGAGGTGACCATAGGGGTGCTGGTGAAAGTGGACATTTCAGAGGAGGTGGTGGGTATGGTGACTGGAGAGTTGCTTGTTCCCATCGTTGTTGTAGAGGTGCTGGTTGCCGTGGAGATGTCAGAGGTGCTGGTAGGTGTGGAGACCATGGAGGTGCTACTGGACATTGAGATCTCAGAGGTGCTGGTGGTCATGGTGGCTGCAGAAGTCAAGGGGTTTGTGGGGGTTCCAGCAGAGCTGGCTGCTGTGGACATTTCGGAGGTGCTTGTGGAGGTTGATATTTCCATGGGGCTGGTGGGCGTGGTGGCTGTTGAAGTGATGGTGGAGGTTGTGACTAGAGAGGAACCTGTGGCTGTGGGGATTTCTGAGGTGCTGGTGAGCGTGGTGACTTCAGAGGTGCTGGTGTGACTCGTGACTACAGAAGTGCCACTGGGTGTTGAGATTTCTGAGGTGCTGGTGGGCGAGGTAACCATAGAGCTGCTGGTGGACATGGATGTTTCTGTGGTGCTGGCGGGTGTGGTGTCTGTAGAGGTGCTGATGGGTGTGGTGGAAGGAAAGGAGCTTGTTCCTGTGGTTATCGTAGGGGTGCTGGTGGTTGTGGGGGTTTCGGGGGAAGTCGTGGGGGTGGTGACCGTCGAGGTGCTGGTGGGAGTGGAGACATCAGAGGTGCTGGTTGGTGTGGTGACCACGGAGCTGCTACTGAGCGTTGAGATGTCAGCGGTGCTGGTGGGCGTGGTGGCTGTAGAAGTGAAGGTGGCTGTGGAGGATCCAGCAGAGCTGGGTGTGGTGGGCATTTCGGAGGTGCTTGTGGAGAAGGGTATTTCTGAGTTGCCTGTAGGCGTGGTGACCACAGAGGTGCTGGTGGCTGTGGACGTTTCAGTGGTGCTGGCGAGTGTGGTGTCTGTAGAGGTGCTGATGGGCATGGTGGATGGAGAAGTGCTTGTTCCCGTGATTGTTGTAAAGGTGCTGGTGGCCATGGAGCTTTCGGAGCTGCCAGTAGCCGTCGGGGTTTCAGACGTGGCGGTGGGCGTGGTGGCTGTAGGAGTGAAGGTGGCTGTGGGGGTTCCAGCAGTGTTGGCTGTGGTGGACGTTTCGGAGGTGCTTGTGGAGATGGATGTTGCTGAGGTGCTGGTGAGCGAGGTGCGCATAGATGTGCTGGTGGGCGTTGAGATTTCAGAGGTGCTGGTGGCCATGGTGACCATAGGGGTGCTGGTGCCTGTGGACATTTCAGAGGAGCTGGTGGCTGTGGAGATTTCAGAGGAGCTGGTGGGCATGGTGGATGGAGAGTTGCTTGTTCCCATGGTTATTGTAGAGGTACTGGTTGCCGTGGAGATGTCAGAGGTGCTGGAGGGTGGGGAGACCATGGAGGTGCTACTGGGCATTGACATTTCAGAGGTGCTTGTGGTCATGGTGGCTGTAGAAGTCAAGGGGGTTTTGGAGGTTCCATCAGTGCTGGACATTTCGGAGGTGCTTGTAGAGGTCGATATTTCCATGGTGCTGGTGGGTGTGGTGGCTGTTGAAGTGATGGTGGAGGTTTTGGTTGTGGGGATTTCAGAGGTGCTGGTGAGCAACGTGACAATAGATGTGCCGGCAGGAAAGGTGAGAATAGAGCTACTGGTGGGCGTTGTGACCGCCGAGGTGCTGGAGGGCATGGAGACGTCAGAGGTGCTGGTCGGTGTGGAGACCACGGAGGTGCTACTGGGCGTTGAGATTTCGGAGGTGCTGGTGGACGAGCTGACCATAGAAGTGCTGGTGGCTGTGGAGGTCTCAGTGGTGCTGGCGGGTGTGGTGTGTGTAGAGGTGCTGATGGGTGTGGTGGAAGGAAAGGAGCTTGTTCCTGTGGTTATTGTAGAGGTGCTGGTAGTTGTGGGGTTTTCAGACGTGGAAATGGGCCTGGTGACCACAGAGGTGCTAGAGGGTGTGGAGGCTTCGGAGGTGCTGGTGGTCATGGTGGAAGGAAAGATGCTTATTCCCATCGCTGTTGTAGAGGTTCTCGAGTCTGTGGAGAGTTCAGTGATGCTGGTGGGTGTGGTGACCACAGAGATGCTACTGGGCATTGAGATTTCAGAGGTGCTGGTGGGCGAGGTGACCATAGGGGTGCTGGTGAAAGTGGACATTTCAGAGGAGGTGGTGAGTATGGTGACTGGAGAGTTGCTTGTTCCCATCGTTGTTGTAGAGGTGCTGGTTGCCGTGGAGATGTCAGAGGTGCTGGTAGGTGTGGAGACCATGGAGGTGCTACTGGACATTGAGATCTCAGAGGTGCTGGTGGTCATGGTGGCTGCAGAAGTCAAGGGGTTTGTGGGGGTTCCAGCAGAGCTGGCTGCTGTGGACATTTCGGAGGTGCTTGTGGAGGTTGATATTTCCATGGGGCTGGTGGGCGTGGTGGCTGTTGAAGTGATGGTGGAGGTTGTGACTAGAGAGGAACCTGTGGCTGTGGGGATTTCTGAGGTGCTGGTGAGCGTGGTGACTTCAGAGGTGCTGGTGTGACTCGTGACTACAGAAGTGCCACTGGGTGTTGAGATTTCTGAGGTGCTGGTGGGCGAGGTAACCATAGAGCTGCTGGTGGACATGGATGTTTCTGTGGTGCTGGCGGGTGTGGTGTCTGTAGAGGTGCTGATGGGTGTGGTGGAAGGAAAGGAGCTTGTTCCTGTGGTTATCGTAGGGGTGCTGGTGGTTGTGGGGGTTTCGGGGGAAGTCGTGGGGGTGGTGACCGTCGAGGTGCTGGTGGGAGTGGAGACGTCAGAGGTGCTGGTTGGTGTGGTGACCACGGAGCTGCTACTGAGCGTTGAGATGTCAGCGGTGCTGGTGGGCGTGGTGGCTGTAGAAGTGAAGGTGGCTGTGGAGGATCCAGCAGAGCTGGGTGTGGTGGGCATTTCGGAGGTGCTTGTGGAGAAGGGTATTTCTGAGTTGCCTGTAGGCGTGGTGACCACAGAGGTGCTGGTGGCTGTGGACGTTTCAGTGGTGCTGGCGAGTGTGGTGTCTGTAGAGGTGCTGATGGGCATGGTGGATGGAGAAGTGCTTGTTCCCGTGATTGTTGTAAAGGTGCTGGTGGCCATGGAGCTTTCGGAGCTGCCAGTAGCCGTCGGGGTTTCAGACGTGGCGGTGGGCGTGGTGGCTGTAGAAGTGATGGTGGCTGTGGGGGTTCCAGCAGTGTTGGCTGTGGTGGACGTTTCGGAGGTGCTTGTGGAGATGGATGTTGCTGAGGTGCTGGTGAGCGAGGTGCGCATAGATGTGCTGGTGGGCGTTGAGATTTCAGAGGTGCTGGTGGCCATGGTGACCATAGGGGTGCTGGTGCCTGTGGACATTTCAGAGGAGCTGGTGGCTGTGGAGATTTCAGAGGAGCTGGTGGGCATGGTGGATGGAGAGTTGCTTGTTCCCATGGTTATTGTAGAGGTACTGGTTGCCGTGGAGATGTCAGAGGTGCTGGAGGGTGGGGAGACCATGGAGGTGCTACTGGGCATTGACATTTCAGAGGTGCTTGTGGTCATGGTGGCTGTAGAAGTCAAGGGGGTTTTGGAGGTTCCATCAGTGCTGGACATTTCGGAGGTGCTTGTAGAGGTCGATATTCCCATGGTGCTGGTGGGTGTGGTGGCTGTTGAAGTGATGGTGGAGGTTTTGGTTGTGGGGATTTCAGAGGTGCTGGTGAGCAACGTGACAATAGATGTGCCGGCAGGAAAGGTGAGAATAGAGCTACTGGTGGGCGTTGTGACCGCCGAGGTGCTGGAGGGCATGGAGACGTCAGAGGTGCTGGTCGGTGTGGAGACCACGGAGGTGCTACTGGGCGTTGAGATTTCGGAGGTGCTGGTGGACGAGCTGACCATAGAAGTGCTGGTGGCTGTGGAGGTTTCCGTGGTGCTGGCGGGTGTGGTGTCTGTAGAGGTGCTGATGGGTGTGGTGGAAGGAAAGGAGCTTGTTCCTGTGGTTATTGTAGAGGTGCTGGTAGTTGTGGGGTTTTCAGACGTGGAGATGGGCCTGGTGACCACAGAGGTGCTAGAGGGTGTGGAGGCTTTGGAGGTGCTGGTGGTCATGGTGGAAGGAAAGATGCTTATTCCCATGGCTGTTGTAGAGGTTCTCGAGTCTGTGGAGAGTTCAGTGATGCTGGTGGGTGTGGTGACCACAGAGATGCTACTGGGCATTGAGATTTCAGAGCTGCTGGTGGGCGAGGTGACCATAGGGGTGCTGGTGAAAGTGGACATTTCAGAGGAGGTGGTGAGTATGGTGACTGGAGAGTTGCTTGTTCCCATCGTTGTTGTAGAGGTGCTGGTTGCCGTGGAGATGTCAGAGGTGCTGGTAGGTGTGGAGACCATGGAGGTGCTACTGGACATTGAGATCTCAGAGGTGCTGGTGGTCATGGTGGCTGCAGAAGTCAAGGGGTTTGTGGGGGTTCCAGCAGAGCTGGCTGCTGTGGACATTTCGGAGGTGCTTGTGGAGGTTGATATTTCCATGGGGCTGGTGGGCGTGGTGGCTGTTGAAGTGATGGTGGAGGTTGTGACTAGAGAGGAACCTGTGGCTGTGGGGATTTCTGAGGTGCTGGTGAGCGTGGTGACTTCAGAGGTGCTGGTGTGACTCGTGACTACAGAAGTGCCACTGGGTGTTGAGATTTCTGAGGTGCTGGTGGGCGAGGTAACCATAGAGCTGCTGGTGGACATGGATGTTTCTGTGGTGCTGGCGGGTGTGGTGTCTGTAGAGGTGCTGATGGGTGTGGTGGAAGGAAAGGAGCTTGTTCCTGTGGTTATCGTAGGGGTGCTGGTGGTTGTGGGGGTTTCGGGGGAAGTCGTGGGGGTGGTGACCGTCGAGGCGCTGGTGGGAGTGGAGACGTCAGAGGTGCTGGTTGGTGTGGTGACCACGGAGCTGCTACTGAGCGTTGAGATGTCAGCGGTGCTGGTGGGCGTGGTGGCTGTAGAAGTGAAGGTGGCTGTGGAGGATCCAGCAGAGCTGGGTGTGGTGGGCATTTCGGAGGTGCTTGTGGAGAAGGGTATTTCTGATTTGCCTGTAGGCGTGGTGACCACAGAGGTGCTGGTGGCTGTGGACGTTTCAGTGGTGCTGGCGAGTGTGGTGTCTGTAGAGGTGCTGATGGGCATGGTGGATGGAGAAGTGCTTGTTCCCGTGATTGTTGTAAAGGTGCTGGTGGCCATGGAGCTTTCGGAGCTGCCAGTAGCCGTCGGGGTTTCAGACGTGCCGGTGGGCGTGGTGGCTGTAGGAGTGAAGGTGGCTGTGGGGGTTCCAGCAGTGTTGGCTGTGGTGGACGTTTCGGAGGTGCTTGTGGAGATGGATGTTGCTGAGGTGCTGGTGAGCGAGGTGCGCATAGATGTGCTGGTGGGCGTTGAGATTTCAGAGGTGCTGGTGGCCATGGTGACCATAGGGGTGCTGGTGCCTGTGGACATTTCAGAGGAGCTGGTGGCTGTGGAGATTTCAGAGGAGCTGGTGGGCATGGTGGATGGAGAGTTGCTTGTTCCCATGGTTATTGTAGAGGTACTGGTTGCCGTGGAGATGTCAGAGGTGCTGGAGGGTGGGGAGACCATGGAGGTGCTACTGGGCATTGACATTTCAGAGGTGCTTGTGGTCATGGTGGCTGTAGAAGTCAAGGGGGTTTTGGAGGTTCCATCAGTGCTGGACATTTCGGAGGTGCTTGTAGAGGTCGATATTTCCATGGTGCTGGTGGGTGTGGTGGCTGTTGAAGTGACGGTGGAGGTTTTGGTTGTGGGGATTTCAGAGGTGCTGGTGAGCAACGTGACAATAGATGTGCCGGCAGGAAAGGTGAGAATAGAGCTACTGGTGGGCGTTGTGACCGCCGAGGTGCTGGAGGGCATGGAGACGTCAGAGGTGCTGGTCCGTGTGGAGACCACGGAGGTGCTACTGGGCGTTGAGATTTCGGAGGTGCTGGTGGACGAGCTGACCATAGAAGTGCTGGTGGCTGTGGAGGTCTCAGTGGTGCTGGCGGGTGTGGTGTGTGTAGAGGTGCTGATGGGTGTGGTGGAAGGAAAGGAGCTTGTTCCTGTGGTTATTGTAGAGGTGCTGGTAGTTGTGGGGTTTTCAGACGTGGAGATGGGCCTGGTGACCACAGAGGTGCTAGAGGGTGTGGAGGCTTCGGAGGTGCTGGTGGTCATGGTGGAAGAAAAGATGCTTATTCCCATGGCTGTTGTAGAGGTTCTCGAGTCTGTGGAGAGTTCAGTGATGCTGGTGGGTGTGGTGACCACAGAGATGCTACTGGGCATTGAGATTTCAGAGGTGCTGGTGGGCGAGGTGACCATAGGGGTGCTGGTGAAAGTGGACATTTCAGAGGAGGTGGTGAGTATGGTGACTGGAGAGTTGCTTGTTCCCATCGTTGTTGTAGAGGTGCTGGTTGCCGTGGAGATGTCAGAGGTGCTGGTAGGTGTGGAGACCATGGAGGTGCTACTGGACATTGAGATCTCAGAGGTGCTGGTGGTCATGGTGGCTGCAGAAGTCAAGGGGTTTGTGGGGGTTCCAGCAGAGCTGGCTGCTGTGGACATTTCGGAGGTGCTTGTGGAGGTTGATATTTCCATGGGGCTGGTGGGCGTGGTGGCTGTTGAAGTGATGGTGGAGGTTGTGACTAGAGAGGAACCTGTGGCTGTGGGGATTTCTGAGGTGCTGGTGAGCGTGGTGACTTCAGAGGTGCTGGTGTGACTCGTGACTACAGAAGTGCCACTGGGTGTTGAGATTTCTGAGGTGCTGGTGGGCGAGGTAACCATAGAGCTGCTGGTGGACATGGATGTTTCTGTGGTGCTGGCGGGTGTGGTGTCTGTAGAGGTGCTGATGGGTGTGGTGGAAGGAAAGGAGCTTGTTCCTGTGGTTATCGTAGGGGTGCTGGTGGTTGTGGGGGTTTCGGGGGAAGTCGTGGGGGTGGTGACCGTCGAGGTGCTGGTGGGAGTGGAGACGTCAGAGGTGCTGGTTGGTGTGGTGACCACGGAGCTGCTACTGAGCGTTGAGATGTCAGCGGTGCTGGTGGGCGTGGTGGCTGTAGAAGTGAAGGTGGCTGTGGAGGATCCAGCAGAGCTGGGTGTGGTGGGCATTTCGGAGGTGCTTGTGGAGAAGGGTATTTCTGAGTTGCCTGTAGGCGTGGTGACCACAGAGGTGCTGGTGGCTGTGGACGTTTCAGTGGTGCTGGCGAGTGTGGTGTCTGTAGAGGTGCTGATGGGCATGGTGGATGGAGAAGTGCTTGTTCCCGTGATTGTTGTAAAGGTGCTGGTGGCCATGGAGCTTTCGGAGCTGCCAGTAGCCGTCGGGGTTTCAGACGTGCCGGTGGGCGTGGTGGCTGTAGGAGTGAAGGTGGCTGTGGGGGTTCCAGCAGTGTTGGCTGTGGTGGACGTTTCGGAGGTGCTTGTGGAGATGGATGTTGCTGAGGTGCTGGTGAGCGAGGTGCGCATAGATGTGCTGGTGGGCGTTGAGATTTCAGAGGTGCTGGTGGCCATGGTGACCATAGGGGTGCTGGTGCCTGTGGACATTTCAGAGGAGCTGGTGGCTGTGGAGATTTCAGAGGAGCTGGTGGGCATGGTGGATGGAGAGTTGCTTGTTCCCATGGTTATTGTAGAGGTACTGGTTGCCGTGGAGATGTCAGAGGTGCTGGAGGGTGGGGAGACCATGGAGGTGCTACTGGGCATTGACATTTCAGAGGTGCTTGTGGTCATGGTGGCTGTAGAAGTCAAGGGGGTTTTGGAGGTTCCATCAGTGCTGGACATTTCGGAGGTGCTTGTAGAGGTCGATATTTCCATGGTGCTGGTGGGTGTGGTGGCTGTTGAAGTGATGGTGGAGGTTTTGGTTGTGGGGATTTCAGAGGTGCTGGTGAGCAACGTGACAATAGATGTGCCGGCAGGAAAGGTGAGAATAGAGCTACTGGTGGGCGTTGTGACCGCCGAGGTGCTGGAGGGCATGGAGACGTCAGAGGTGCTGGTCGGTGTGGAGACCACGGAGGTGCTACTGGGCGTTGAGATTTCGGAGGTGCTGGTGGACGAGCTGACCATAGAAGTGCTGGTGGCTGTGGAGGTTTCCGTGCTGCTGGCGGGTGTGGTGTGTGTAGAGGTGCTGATGGGTGTGGTGGAAGGAAAGGAGCTTGTTCCTGTGGTTATTGTAGAGGTGCTGGTAGTTGTGGGGTTTTCAGACGTGGAGATGGGCCTGGTGACCACAGAGGTGCTAGAGGGTGTGGAGGCTTCGGAGGTGCTGGTGGTCATGGTGGAAGGAAAGATGCTTATTCCCATGGCTGTTGTAGAGGTTCTCGAGTCTGTGGAGAGTTCAGTGATGCTGGTGGGTGTGGTGACCACAGAGATGCTACTGGGCATTGAGATTTCAGAGGTGCTGGTGGGCGAGGTGACCATAGGGGTGCTGGTGAAAGTGGACATTTCAGAGGAGGTGGTGGGTATGGTGACTGGAGAGTTGCTTGTTCCCATCGTTGTTGTAGAGGTGCTGGTTGCCGTGGAGATGTCAGAGGTGCTGGTAGGTGTGGAGACCATGGAGGTGCTACTGGACGTTGAGATTTCAGAGGTGCTGGTGGTCATGGTGGCTGCAGAAGTCAAGGGGTTTGTGGGGGTTCCAGCAGAGCTGGCTGCTGTGGACATTTCGGAGGTGCTTGTGGAGGTTGATATTTCCATGGGGCTGGTGGGCGTGGTGGCTGTTGAAGTGATGGTGGAGGTTGTGACTAGAGAGGAACCTGTGGCTGTGGGGATTTGTGAGGTGCTGGTGAGCGTGGTGACTTCAGAGGTGCTGGTGTGACTCGTGACTACAGAAGTGCCACTGGGTGTTGAGATTTCTGAGGTGCTGGTGGGCGAGGTAACCATAGAGCTGCTGGTGGACATGGATGTTTCTGTGGTGCTGGCGGGTGTGGTGTCTGTAGAGGTGCTGATGGGTGTGGTGGAAGGAAAGGAGCTTGTTCCTGTGGTTATCGTAGGGGTGCTGGTGGTTGTGGGGGTTTCGGGGGAAGTCGTGGGGGTGGTGACCGTCGAGGTGCTGGTGGGAGTGGAGACGTCAGAGGTGCTGGTTGGTGTGGTGACCACGGAGCTGCTACTGAGCGTTGAGATGTCAGCGGTGCTGGTGGGCGTGGTGGCTGTAGAAGTGAAGGTGGCTGTGGAGGATCCAGCAGAGCTGGGTGTGGTGGGCATTTCGGAGGTGCTTGTGGAGAAGGGTATTTCTGAGTTGCCTGTAGGCGTGGTGACCACAGAGGTGCTGGTGGCTGTGGACGTTTCAGTGGTGCTGGCGAGTGTGGTGTCTGTAGAGGTGCTGATGGGCATGGTGGATGGAGAAGTGCTTGTTCCCGTGATTGTTGTAAAGGTGCTGGTGGCCATGGAGCTTTCGGAGCTGCCAGTAGCCGTCGGGGTTTCAGACGTGGCGGTGGGCGTGGTGGCTGTAGGAGTGAAGGTGGCTGTGGGGGTTCCAGCAGTGTTGGCTGTGGTGGACGTTTCGGAGGTGCTTGTGGAGATGGATGTTGCTGAGGTGCTGGTGAGCGAGGTGCGCATAGATGTGCTGGTGGGCGTTGAGATTTCAGAGGTGCTGGTGGCCATGGTGACCATAGGGGTGCTGGTGCCTGTGGACATTTCAGAGGAGCTGGTGGCTGTGGAGATTTCAGAGGAGCTGGTGGGCATGGTGGATGGAGAGTTGCTTGTTCCCATGGTTATTGTAGAGGTACTGGTTGCCGTGGAGATGTCAGAGGTGCTGGAGGGTGGGGAGACCATGGAGGTGCTACTGGGCATTGACATTTCAGAGGTGCTTGTGGTCATGGTGGCTGTAGAAGTCAAGGGGGTTTTGGAGGTTCCATCAGTGCTGGACATTTCGGAGGTGCTTGTAGAGGTCGATATTCCCATGGTGCTGGTGGGTGTGGTGGCTGTTGAAGTGATGGTGGAGGTTTTGGTTGTGGGGATTTCAGAGGTGCTGGTGAGCAACGTGACAATAGATGTGCCGGCAGGAAAGGTGAGAATAGAGCTACTGGTGGGCGTTGTGACCGCCGAGGTGCTGGAGGGCATGGAGACGTCAGAGGTGCTGGTCGGTGTGGAGACCACGGAGGTGCTACTGGGCGTTGAGATTTCGGAGGTGCTGGTGGACGAGCTGACCATAGAAGTGCTGGTGGCTGTGGAGGTTTCCGTGGTGCTGGCGGGTGTGGTGTGTGTAGAGGTGCTGATGGGTGTGGTGGAAGGAAAGGAGCTTGTTCCTGTGGTTATTGTAGAGGTGCTGGTAGTTGTGGGGTTTTCAGACGTGGAGATGGGCCTGGTGACCACAGAGGTGCTAGAGGGTGTGGAGGCTTCGGAGGTGCTGGTGGTCATGGTGGAAGGAAAGATGCTTATTCCCATGGCTGTTGTAGAGGTTCTCGAGTCTGTGGAGAGTTCAGTGATGCTGGTGGGTGTGGTGACCACAGAGATGCTACTGGGCATTGAGATTTCAGAGGTGCTGGTGGGCGAGGTGACCATAGGGGTGCTGGTGAAAGTGGACATTTCAGAGGAGGTGGTGAGTATGGTGACTGGAGAGTTGCTTGTTCCCATCGTTGTTGTAGAGGTGCTGGTTGCCGTGGAGATGTCAGAGGTGCTGGTAGGTGTGGAGACCATGGAGGTGCTACTGGACATTGAGATCTCAGAGGTGCTGGTGGTCATGGTGGCTGCAGAAGTCAAGGGGTTTGTGGGGGTTCCAGCAGAGCTGGCTGCTGTGGACATTTCGGAGGTGCTTGTGGAGGTTGATATTTCCATGGGGCTGGTGGGCGTGGTGGCTGTTGAAGTGATGGTGGAGGTTGTGACTAGAGAGGAACCTGTGGCTGTGGGGATTTGTGAGGTGCTGGTGAGCGTGGTGACTTCAGAGGTGCTGGTGTGACTCGTGACTACAGAAGTGCCACTGGGTGTTGAGATTTCTGAGGTGCTGGTGGGCGAGGTAACCATAGAGCTGCTGGTGGACATGGATGTTTCTGTGGTGCTGGCGGGTGTGGTGTCTGTAGAGGTGCTGATGGGTGTGGTGGAAGGAAAGGAGCTTGTTCCTGTGGTTATCGTAGGGGTGCTGGTGGTTGTGGGGGTTTCGGGGGAAGTCGTGGGGGTGGTGACCGTCGAGGTGCTGGTGGGAGTGGAGACGTCAGAGGTGCTGGTTGGTGTGGTGACCACGGAGCTGCTACTGAGCGTTGAGATGTCAGCGGTGCTGGTGGGCGTGGTGGCTGTAGAAGTGAAGGTGGCTGTGGAGGATCCAGCAGAGCTGGGTGTGGTGGGCATTTCGGAGGTGCTTGTGGAGAAGGGTATTTCTGAGTTGCCTGTAGGCGTGGTGACCACAGAGGTGCTGGTGGCTGTGGACGTTTCAGTGGTGCTGGCGAGTGTGGTGTCTGTAGAGGTGCTGATGGGCATGGTGGATGGAGAAGTGCTTGTTCCCGTGATTGTTGTAAAGGTGCTGGTGGCCATGGAGCTTTCGGAGCTGCCAGTAGCCGTCGGGGTTTCAGACGTGCCGGTGGGCGTGGTGGCTGTAGGAGTGAAGGTGGCTGTGGGGGTTCCAGCAGTGTTGGCTGTGGTGGACGTTTCGGAGGTGCTTGTGGAGATGGATGTTGCTGAGGTGCTGGTGAGCGAGGTGCGCATAGATGTGCTGGTGGGCGTTGAGATTTCAGAGGTGCTGGTGGCCATGGTGACCATAGGGGTGCTGGTGCCTGTGGACATTTCAGAGGAGCTGGTGGCTGTGGAGATTTCAGAGGAGCTGGTGGGCATGGTGGATGGAGAGTTGCTTGTTCCCATGGTTATTGTAGAGGTACTGGTTGCCGTGGAGATGTCAGAGGTGCTGGAGGGTGGGGAGACCATGGAGGTGCTACTGGGCATTGACATTTCAGAGGTGCTTGTGGTCATGGTGGCTGTAGAAGTCAAGGGGGTTTTGGAGGTTCCATCAGTGCTGGACATTTCGGAGGTGCTTGTAGAGGTCGATATTCCCATGGTGCTGGTGGGTGTGGTGGCTGTTGAAGTGATGGTGGAGGTTTTGGTTGTGGGGATTTCAGAGGTGCTGGTGAGCAACGTGACAATAGATGTGCCGGCAGGAAAGGTGAGAATAGAGCTACTGGTGGGCGTTGTGACCGCCGAGGTGCTGGAGGGCATGGAGACGTCAGAGGTGCTGGTCGGTGTGGAGACCACGGAGGTGCTACTGGGCGTTGAGATTTCGGAGGTGCTGGTGGACGAGCTGACCATAGAAGTGCTGGTGGCTGTGGAGGTTTCCGTGGTGCTGGCGGGTGTGGTGTGTGTAGAGGTGCTGATGGGTGTGGTGGAAGGAAAGGAGCTTGTTCCTGTGGTTATTGTAGAGGTGCTGGTAGTTGTGGGGTTTTCAGACGTGGAGATGGGCCTGGTGACCACAGAGGTGCTAGAGGGTGTGGAGGCTTCGGAGGTGCTGGTGGTCATGGTGGAAGGAAAGATGCTTATTCCCATGGCTGTTGTAGAGGTTCTCGAGTCTGTGGAGAGTTCAGTGATGCTGGTGGGTGTGGTGACCACAGAGATGCTACTGGGCATTGAGATTTCAGAGGTGCTGGTGGGCGAGGTGACCATAGGGGTGCTGGTGAAAGTGGACATTTCAGAGGAGGTGGTGAGTACGGTGACTGGAGAGTTGCTTGTTCCCATCGTTGTTGTAGAGGTGCTGGTTGCCGTGGAGATGTCAGAGGTGCTGGTAGGTGTGGAGACCATGGAGGTGCTACTGGACATTGAGATTTCAGAGGTGCCTGTGGTCATGGTGGCTGCAGAAGTCAAGGGGTTTGTGGGGGTTCCAGCAGAGCTGGCTGCTGTGGACATTTCGGAGGTGCTTGTGGAGGTTGATATTTCCATGGGGCTGGTGGGCGTGGTGGCTGTTGAAGTGATGGTGGAGGTTGTGACTAGAGAGGAACCTGTGGCTGTGGGGATTTCTGAGGTGCTGGTGAGCGTGGTGACTTCAGAGGTGCTGGTGTGACTCGTGACTACAGAAGTGCCACTGGGTGTTGAGATTTCTGAGGTGCTGGTGGGCGAGGTAACCATAGAGCTGCTGGTGGACATGGATGTTTCTGTGGTGCTGGCGGGTGTGGTGTCTGTAGAGGTGCTGATGGGTGTGGTGGAAGGAAAGGAGCTTGTTCCTGTGGTTATCGTAGGGGTGCTGGTGGTTGTGGGGGTTTCGGGGGAAGTCGTGGGGGTGGTGACCGTCGAGGTGCTGGTGGGAGTGGAGACGTCAGAGGTGCTGGTTGGTGTGGTGACCACGGAGCTGCTACTGAGCGTTGAGATGTCAGCGGTGCTGGTGGGCGTGGTGGCTGTAGAAGTGAAGGTGGCTGTGGAGGATCCAGCAGAGCTGGGTGTGGTGGGCATTTCGGAGGTGCTTGTGGAGAAGGGTATTTCTGAGTTGCCTGTAGGCGTGGTGACCACAGAGGTGCTGGTGGCTGTGGACGTTTCAGTGGTGCTGGCGAGTGTGGTGTCTGTAGAGGTGCTGATGGGCATGGTGGATGGAGAAGTGCTTGTTCCCATGAGAGTTGTAAAGGTGCCGGTGGGCATCGAGGTTTCAGAGGTGCTGGTGGTTGTGGAAGTTTCAGTGGTGCTCATGGGCGTGGTGGCTGTAGGAGTGGATGTGGCTGTTGAGGTTCCAGCAGTGTTGGCTGTGGTGGTCATTTTGGAGGTGCTTGTGGAGATGGATGTTTGCAAGGTGCTGGTGAGGGTGCTGACCATAGGGGTGCTGGAGGATGTGGAGAAGTCAGAGGTGCTGGTGGACATGGAGAACATGGAGGTGCTACTGGGCATTGAGATTTCAGAGGTGCTGGTGGTCATGGTGGAAGGAAAGGTGCTTGTTCCCATGGCTGCAGTAGAGGTGCTGGTGGCTGTGGGGGTTTCAGAGCTGCTGGTGGCCGTTGTGACCACAGAGCAGCTGGTGGCTGTGGGGATTTGAGAGGTGCTGGTGGAGATGGTGGCTGTTGAAGTGTCGGGGGATGGAGTGAGTGTAGAGGTGCTGGTGGTGGTGGGGGTTTTGGAGGTGCTGGAGGGTGTGGAGACTACAGAGGTGCCGGTGACCATGGAGGTTTCAGAGGAGCTGGTGGTTGTGGAGGTTTCTGAGGCGCTGGCGGGTGTGGTGACGGTAGAGGGGCTGGTGGACGTGATGGAAGGAAGGGTGCTTGTTCCCATGGCTGTTGTAGAGGTGCTGGTGGTTGTGGGGCTTTCAGAGGTGCTGGTGGGCGTGGTGGCTGTAGGAGTGAAGGTGGCTGTGGAGGTTGCAGCAGTGCTGGCTGCTGTGGACATTTCCGAGGTGCTTCTCGAGGTGGATATTTCTGAAGAGCTGGTGGCTGTGGTGACCACAGAGGTGGTGGAGGGCGAGGTGACCCTAGAAATTGTAGTGGCTGTTGAGGTTCCAGTGGTGCTGGCGGGTGTGGTGTCTGTAGAGGTGGTGATGGGTGTGGAGAAAGGAAAGGTGCTTGTTCCCAAGGTTGTAGTAGAGGTGCTGGTGGTTGTGGGGCTTTCAGAGGTGCTGGTGGTCATGGTGGTTTTAGAAGTGAAGGTGGCTGTGGGGGTTCCAGCAGAGCTGGCTGCTGTGGACATTTCCGAGAAGCTTGTGGAGATGGATATTTCCGAGGCATTGGTGGGTGTGGTGGCTGTTGAAATGGTCTTGGACATAGTGACTCTAGAGGTGGTGGTGGGTGTAGAGACTTTAGGGTTGCTGTAGGACACGATGTCTGTAGACTTAGTGGCGGTCATGGTGATTATGGAGATGGTGGTGCTCGCGGTGTTTTCTGCGGAGCTGCCTGTGGGCATGTTGGCGGTAGGACTGCTGGTGCTTGCATTTGGGCCATGTTCTGTGGAGAGAGAAGATGTTCTGGTGTCTGTGCTTTGTGCAATGGTGGTAACGGCTTTGGTGGGTTCGGTGGGGTTGATGGTTGTGTAGGTGTTGGTGGGGTTTGCAGACAATGTTGTGGTTGCGTTGGGCATGGAGACATTTGTGGTTTACAGAAGTTCTCATGGAGTTTTTTAGGGGTTGCTGTGAAGGACTTGAGGGTGAGACCTCTGTTAGTGGTTGTGGGACAGAGTTAGGGTTCCTTGGGGCTGGACACGGGGAGAAATTCATCCCCCTCTTTCGCCCCATGGACCACAGAACCATAGAATGGTTTGGAAGGGACCTTAAAGACCATCTAGTTCCACCCCCTGCCCTGGGCAGGGACACCTCCCACCAGCCCAGGTTGCTCCAAGCCCCGTCCAACCTGACCTTGAACCTCTCTGGAGATGGGGCAGCCACAGCTTCTCTGGGCAACCTGGGCCAGCGGCTCCCCGCCCTCACAGCCAACAATTTCTGCCTCATATCTCATCTAAACTTCCCCTTTTCAGTGGAAAACCCTTCCCAATGTCCCATGGCTCCCCTCCCTGCTCCAGAGTCCCTCCCCAGCTTTCCCAGAGCCCCTTGAGGGACTGGAAGGGGCTGGAAGGTCTCCCCGGAGCCTTCTCTTCTCCAGACTGAACCCCCCCAGCTCTCTCAGCCTGTCCCACAGCAGAGGGGCTCCAGCCCTCCCAGCATCTCCTCTGGCCCCACTCCCACAGCTCCGTGTCCTTCTGATGCCGGTGGCCCCAGAGCTGGACACAGCACTCCAGGTTGGGGTCTCACCCAGAGGGGACAGAATCCCCTCCCTCAACCTTCTGGCCACGCTGCCGGTGGCGCAGCCCAGGATGCGGTTGCCGGCTCACGTTGAGCGTCTCATCAACAAACACCCATGGATGCACTCCCGCCACGGGTGCTGCGTCCCCCTGAGGTTCAGGAGGTGACCCCAGTCCCATCCCACCAGCAAGGTGCCACCCTCCTACCCCAAAGCACCCCTTGAACGTCCTCCAACCCAACGCCGAGAAGCCGGCGTGAGAATGAACTTAAGTTTTCAGCTGATTCTCATACGCCGCGACCTTCAGCCCTGCCCTTCCTCTTGCACCTTCGTCTCCCAGGCTTTCGTTTCCCAAGAAAAGGCGTTGAACCCTCATCAAAGGGGTCAGGGAGCACGTGCTCCGGCAAAGACTCGTGTGTCACTGATAGCAGGGCGGGGGCTCGTGCCAAGGATGCGGAGCCACGGGAGTGGGAATCACGTACCGGGGTAGGGGTGAAGGATGGCAACACCTTCACGCCGTTATTGCTCGGGTGAGCACGGGTCATGCCGGCATGGGGAGGAGGGTGGGGGGGGAAGGCCCTCTTCCCCCTTGCCCCCCCACCTAGTGACGGCGTCCTTCAAATCAAGGGGGGGTTTTTTTTTTTGGTTTTTTTTGTTGGTTTTTTTTTTTCCCCTGGAAAATTCCCCAGCTCGTTCGAGCTCAAAAAAAAAAAAAAAACCAACCAACCAAACAGCCAAAAAAAACCCCGCTCAAATTAAAAAAATAACGCCCGAACAACAAAAAAAACCACCCCACCCCCTCCCAAAAAAAAAAGCCATGCCGTTCCAAAAAGCCCCATCTTTCCAGCTCATTTGCTCTTAATTGATGCTCTCCAGCCGAGGCCCTGCTGCCTTCCTCCGAAATTAGCCGCCCTTATGCAATCAACTCGCCCTCTTCCCCCGCTCTTAACGAGGATTAAAAGCTCCTGGCGCTGTGCGGGGGCGGGAGGGGGGGGACACGGGCATGGTGGGGGGGAAGGTGGTTGGGTTGGCATCAACAGAGGCCGCCGGCGGCAGCGGGGAGGAGGAGGAGGAGGATGGGGATGGCTAAACCGGCAAACAGCGGGGCGAGGAGGGGTGGGGGGTGGTGGTGATGGGGGGTGGTCAGCTTTTGGGTTGGGGGGGGGGTTGGGGGGGCGGGGGGGGGGTGGGGTGGGTCGCGCCTTGGCTCCGATCCGGAGCTATGGCCACCCGGTGGCGGTGGAGGCCGGACCAGGTTGCGCGTAGGCACCAAGTGTCACCCATTTGGGGACACCAGCCCATGGTTGAGGGGGGGCGGGTGAGTGTGGGGAAGGGGCTAGTTTGGACCCCCCCCCCAAAGCATCCCTCTCAGACCCCCACGGTGGGGGGTGGGAGCTTGGGAAAAAGGGGTGTGGGGTGGGGTTTTTTTGGGTTTTTTTGGTTTTTTTTTTTGGCCAGGGGATGGAGGTGGAAGGAACCCAGGAGGACGTGTCACCTCCTGTCCCACCTTGTGTCACCCGCTCCCCTGTGTGTCATCCCCCCCCCCCCCCCCCCCTCCCCTGCCAAAAAACACCCAGGGAAAATCCCCCCCCCCAGCCCCGTCCTCCCCAGCCCTACTCACTCATTGTACCTCCGAAGAGGAGGAGGAAGAAGAAGGGGAGAAGAAGGGTGGAAACCTTCATCTTCCCATTCACCGCTCCCGCAACATCCCAGAGCCCCAGCCGTGCCGGGAGCGGGCAGAAGAAGCTCTGGCAAGAAGCGCCCGAGGGAAGACCTTTGTCCCCCCACCCCGGCTACGGGCAGGGATTGAACCACAGGGTTTGTTTGATGGCCCTGACGGCTGTTGGGTTGCCAAGACTCTCCCCAAAGGCCCCGGGTGGCCTTTGAGACCCGTTGGGTGGCATTTCCTCAAGGCGTGTGCGGGGGGGGGGGGGGGGGGGGGATGGCGGTGGCGAATTCGAAGCCAACCCTCAAGATTCTGGGGGGGGGGGGGGGTGGTCGGTGCCAAATTCCACCCCCCTCCCGCCCCGCCAAGATGGACGCGGGCAGCCCCCTCCCCTCCGTTGCACATCACCGGTGGGGGAAAATAGGCAAACCCCCTGCCCCCTAAGACCTTCCCAAAAATCCTTGACCATCTTTCTCCCACTTCTTCTCCCCCCCCCCCCGCCCCCACCGCCTGGTGACCAGGGAAGGGCCTTTTTTTTCCCACCCAGAAAACAAATACCGGGTAATCTCAGTGGGTTTGCGACTGGGGGCAGCGGGAGGGGTGAAGGGCGGTGTTGGGCTGGGTGGATTTATTTCTTTGTGGTGGCAGAGGATTAATTCTCGTTTTATTTCAGGACGACGGGCAGGTGTGGGCCGCGTGTCCCTCCCCGCCGGTGCTGTGCAAACAAGTGAGTTTTCTGCGTAATTTCTTCCTCCTCCGGTTGCTGTTGGGTCTTCCCGTATCGTTTCCAGCCCTGCCTTGGTGGCGCGGCACTAGGAGTTCCCATCCGAACCCACCCCCGTGACCCCCAAAACCCCAGTTGTGAACCCCAAAACCCCACTCATAACCCCCAAAACCCTACTTATAACCCCAAAAACCCCAGCTGAAACCCCCAAGACAGCCACTGTCACCCCAAGAACTCCGAGACCCCCCCAAGACCCCGACCGTGACCCCAAAAACCCCAACTGGAACCCCCAAGACACCCCCTGTCACCCCAAAAACCCCAACTGAGACCCCCCCCCAGGACCCCAACTGTGACCCCAAAAACCCCAACTGGAACCCCCAAGACACCCCCTGTCACCCCAAAAACCCCAATGGAGACCCCCCCCAAGACCCCAACTGTGACCCCAAAAACCCCAACTGGAACCCCCAAGACACCCCCTGTCACCCCACAAACCCCAACTGAGACCCCCCCAAGACCCCAACCGCGACCCCAAAAACCCCAACTGGAACCCCCAAGACACCCCCTGTCACCCCAAAAACCCCAACTGAGACCCCCCCCCCAGGACCCCAACCGTGACCCCAAAAACGCCAACTGGAACCCCCAAGACACCCCCTGTCACCCCAAAAACCCCAACGGAGACCCCCCCCAAGACCCCAACCGTGACCCCAAAAACCCCAACTGAAACCCCCAAGACCCCAACCGTGACCCCAAAAACCCCAACTGGAACCCCCAAGACACCCCCTGTCACCCCAAAAACCCCAACTGAGACCCCCCCAAGACCCCAACCGTGACCCCAAAAACCCCAACTGGAACCCCCAAGACACCCCCTGTCACCCCAAAAACCCCAACGGAGACCCCCCCCAAGACCCCAACCGTGACCCCAAAAACCCCAACTGAAACCCCCAAGACCCCAACCGTGACCCCAAAAACCCCAACTGGAACCCCCAAGACACCCCCTGTCACCCCAAAAACCCCAACTGAGACCCCCCCAAGACCCCAACTGTGACCCCAAAAACCCCAACTGGAACCCCCCAAGACACCCCCTGTCACCCCAAAAACCCCAATGGAGACCCCCCTCAAGACCCCAACTGTGACCCCAAAAAGCCCAATCTTGACCCCCAAACACCCCAGTTGAGACCCCCAAGTCCTCAGTTGAAACCCTCAAGACCCCAACTGGGACCCCCAAGTCCCCAACCTTTACCCTAAAAAGCCCGAGACCCTCCCAAAACCTCAACCAGGACCCCCAAAGACCCCAACTGACACTTCCAAGACCCCAACTGTGACCCCCCCCAAGTCCCCAACTGTGAACCCCGTGACCCCAACCGAGACACCAACCATGTCTCGCCATGTCCCCGCCAAGACCCCAACCATGATCCCCAAGACCCCAACCGTGACCCCAATCCCCCCCACCGTGACCCACAGCCCCAAATCTTGCCCTCCCAAGTGGGACGGTGGCCTTGATGCCCTGTTGTTGAGAATCCCTCCCCTCCCCACCCCCCCCTCCCGCAGCGCCGTCTAGCCAGATTATTTTTTTCAGGAGGCAAAATAAATATGTTAATAAATATAATTTCCGCTAAGATAAGGTTTATCCAGCTCCGGCGAGGCTCCGTCAGCTGGATTAAGTCCCAGCCCAGCCCAGGGATGTCCTCTCCAGTAAGGAGTCCCTCCCAGGATCGTCGCGGCGGTGGGGGGGGGGGAACTTCTCCTCTCTCACCGAGGAACCAAATCCCACCGGTTTTTGACCCAAAAATACGAAATGCTGGGGGAGGGGGGCGGGGACGACAGGCACAAGACGTTCCCCACCTCCCCTCGCCACCAGGGGGCGGGGGTGAGGTCTTTGGTCGCTGACCTCCCATGCCGTGGGGGGGAGCACCTCGACCACCCCACACCAGTTATTTTTGGAGGTGGGGGGGGGGGGGTGTCACAGGGATGCTGCACTTTCTGCCAGCACCTGTGAAGAGGGGAGGGAGCAGTGAGGATGGGGGGGGGGGGGGGGGGGTGTGTGTCATGGCGTGTGTGTCCTCCCCACCACCCCCCCGACGCTTTGCCCCGGGTACCTACCGGCGTGGTGGGTGCCGCCGCCACCTCCGCGTTGGGCTTGTAGGAGCTGTGTCCGTAAGGGTCTGGAAGAGGAAGAAGAGGAAGGCCGGGGGGGGTGGGGGGGTGGGTGTGAGGGTCCGGTAAGGGTGGGGATGGGTTCGTGTGGTGTCGTGTCGTTGTCCCCCCCTGCCCCGCAGCGGGTCTCACCTTGCTGGGCGGTGGAGCCTCTGCCATTTACGTGGTAGATACCGGTGGCGCGGGCGTTGCGCTTGCCCTCCGGCCAGTTGCTGTCCTCGCTGGCCGTACTGTTGAGCCGGGTGAGTCCACGGGACTTGTGTGGGGGGCTGGGGTGGGGAGGGTGGAAGAGACGCTGGGGGGGCTCCAGCCTTGGGGGTCTGAGCCACCTCTGGGGTGGGGATGGGGAGTTTGAACGCTCCCGCCCCCCCTGGTGGTTTTGGCCAAGGGGCACAGCTTGGTATCGGCCCTGTCTCTCCTCCCTGGACCGTCGTGGACAACCCACCCTCCCCCCAGCCCCTTCACCTGGCACCAGCAGATTTCTTCTTCCTTTGGGCCAAGCGGGTGGTGAGGACGATGCAAAGGACCAGCAGAATGAGGAGGGGGAGTCCCAGCCCCAGCCCCACACCCAGCCCCAGCCCCAGTTTGCTGATGTGGGTCTGGCAGCGGCCGCCGGACGTCAGGTACCAAGGCATGTCTGGGCAGCTGCGAGAGTGACGAGTCACGGGCAGGGTCCCCGCCCCACCCCAGATCCCGCCCGAGGTGGGCTTTGGGGGTGGGGATCCTCCAAGAGACCCTTTGGGTTCCCGGAGCCCTTCCCAGAGCTGGGAAGAACCCAGAAGACCCATCCCCATGTCCACGGGTTGGGATTGAGTTTGGGGGTTGTAGTCAAGGGTTTTTGGAGGTCAAGGGCAGTGGTTGGGTTTGAAGGGCAGGACTTGGGGTTTGGGCTCACGTTTGGAGCTTGGGGGTCAAGGATTGGGTTTGGAGGGCAGGGGTTGGAGCACTGGGCTCAAGTTTAGGGCTTTGACGGTCAAGGGTTGGGTTTGGAGGGCAGGGGTTGGAGCGTTGGGCTCAAGTTTAGGGCTTTGAGGGTCAAGGGTTGGGTTTGGAGAGGCAGGGTGGGGTTTGGGGGGCAGCGGTTGGGTTGGGAGGGCAGCGGTTGGGGTGTTGGGCTCAAGTTTGGGGCTTTAAGGCTCAAGGTTTGTGGTGTTGGGTCGAGGGTTGGGGCTTGGGGGGGGGTCAAGGTTTTGGCTTGGGGTCAGGTTTTGGAGACAAGGATTGGGGTTTGAGGACAAGGGTTGGGGGTCAAGGACTGGGGTTCAGGTTCCCACCAGGGTTAGGGCTTGGGTGGGGTTAAGGGTCAGATTAGGGTTAAGAAGTTCATTCTATGACAGGGAGTAGGTTTGGGTCAGGAGTGGGGTTAGGGTTAGGGTCATCCTTAGGTTTAGGACTGGAATCGGGTCTACAGTCAGCGTTGGGGGGGAGATTTGAGCCCGGATGAGGGGTCAGACCGGGGGGTGAGGTGGGAATTATGGGTAGGGGGATGGTTTGGGTCCACTCACAAGCAGCGGGGACCCTCCAGCGTCAACCGGCAGAGCCCGCTGTTGCAGTTGATGGAGCCGGGGACGTTGAGGGTGCAGTTGGTGATGCAGAGGAGGCTGTTCTGCGTGCGGTAGGGGTAGTAATACCGGCTGAAGTTGGCCGGCGCGTATTTTCTGCAGAGCTCTGGAGAGGAGAAGCCACCGGTCAGGGAAGTCCTGACCCCCTCCCCTCCCACTCCCCACAGCTGTCCCAGCCATCCCCGCTTACCTGTGGCATTAAGTGCCGGCACCTCGGCACGGGTCGATCTGGAGAAGGAGGTGCTGAAGCAGAGCCCTTCTGGGAGAGGGAAGAGTGGGGAGAGGTCACTGGAGGCTACCAGAGATGTGGGGACCAACCCTCCAACCCTGAGCGGCGGTGGCTCGCTTGGCACCTACCCGCGGAGTGGCTGCAGTTTCGGGGCTGAGCCGCGGCGTTGGCAGCGTCCAGCAGCTCCCGGGCTCGGCGGTGAAGGTCGGGGGTGGGTTTGTCTCCAGCCGGTGGGTGCAACATGACTTTGTAGTTCACCACCACGCTGCCTCTTCTGTGGGGCAGCGAGAGCATCGGCATGGGATGTGGCGTTCCTCACTCTCCCATCCCATCTTATTCCAGGGGTTCCTCACCCATCTCATCCCAGGAGTTCCCCACCTGTCACATCTCATTCCAGGGGTTCCTCTCCCATGCCGTCCCGTTCCAGGGATTCCTCACCCACCCCATCCCATCTCATCCCATTCCAGGGGTTCCTCAACCAACCCATCCCATCCCATCCCAGGGGTTCCTCATCCCACCCACCCCATCCCACCCCACCCCACCCCATTCCAGGGGTTCCTCACCCATCCTGTTCTGTCCCGTCCCATCCCATCCCATCCCAGGGGTTCTTCACCCGTCCCATTCTATCCCATCTCATCCCATCCCAGGGGGTCCCCACCCATCCCATCCCATCTCATCCCATTCCAGGGGTTCCTCACCCGTCCCATCCCATCCCATCCCATCCCATCCCATCCCATCCCAGGGGTTCCTCACCCGTCCTGTTCCATCCCATTCCATCCCATCCCATCCCAGGGGTTCCTCTCCCATCCCATCCCATCCCATCTCATCCCATCCTATTCCAGGGGTTCCTCACCCGTCCTGTTCCATCCCATTCCATTCCAGGCGTTCCTCACCCGTCCTGTTCCATCCCATCCCATCCCAGGGGTTCCTCTCCCATCCCATCCCATCCCAGGGTTTCCTCACCCGTCCCATCCCATCCTGTCTCATCCCATCCCAGGGGTTCCTCACCCATCCCATCCCATTCCCACCACCAGACCCACACTCACGTCAGAGTCAGGACCCGGGTGCCGCTGTAGCCAGAGACGTTGTGGTAGATCCTGTCCATCTGGGGACAGGGAGACACATGTCACCAGTGGGGCTGGGCTGGGTGGTCCCTTGGGGTGGTCCCAGTGACCCCCTCATGAGTTGTGGGAGGACACAACGGGGGACTCACCATCCGGCTGAACTCGTCCACGAAGCTGCGATAGGTGGGGGACGAGGTGTCCCTCAAGTCCTCAGAGAAGTTCCGGTTGGTGACACGTGCCAGCATCAAGATGGAGGGACCCAGCTCTTCGTGGAAGGGGGTAGGATGCGATGCCCATCAGATGGGGACATCCCATGGGGTGTCCCTCTTGGGGACAAGGCGGGGACAAGGTGAGGTGTCCCCCTCTGCCTTACCTGCCGTGATGTTGATGGTCGATGCCCCGAACTGGCAGCGGGCTCCGTCCGTGTTGGGGGGGCAGAGACAAAATGTCCCTGTCCAGTGACCCCCATTCTGGCAGGGGTCTGTGGGGAGAAGGACGCAAGGGCTCATGGGTAGCCCCCCATTGCCTGCCTGTACCCTCCTTCCCACCGTGTCCAGCACCCCGTGTCCCCTCCCAGATCCATCCAGTTGGGTGCACCATCACCACAGCCCCCCCCCCCCCAATTTGGGGCGGGGGGGGGACAGGGAGAAAAGCGGTTCCTCATCCCAACCAGCAGCTCCCTGGTGTGTCCCCCTTTGGTTGTGGGACAACATTGGGGCTGTAGGGGTGGGGGTAGCCCCTCTGGGGGGAGGGGGGGGTGGCCACGCAGATGGCCCTCTCCCAGAAGGGACTGGGGTGGGGAAGGGTGGTCTTTGCCTGAGCACCCAATGCCAAGGAGGACCCACCAACCTGCGGTGGTTGGGATGGGTGTGGTGGTGGTGGTGGTTCTCCTGGTGGTCCTTGGTGTAGGTCTGGTCCCTGGTGTAGGTCTACTCCTTGGTGTAGGTCTGCTCCTCGTAGGGTGATGGGGGGTTACTCGGGACGTGGTGGTCCTCCCAGAGGTGGGGCCGGCGGTGGTGCGGTGGTGCTCACACCGTGGACCATAAAACCCAGCGGGGCAGTAACACTCTGTACCCACGGCTGTGCCACCGTTCCGGCAAGCCGTGGTTTCATCACGAGTGTCACAACGGGGTCCCGACCGCCCCGGTGGGCAGATGCACCGGTTGCCCACCGCCGTGCTGCCGCCGGCACATTGGTCGGTGGTGTCCACCATCTCGCAAGTGGGGCCGGAGTAGCCGGGTGGGCAAAGGCATTCGGTCAAGTTGGCCACCCCACCGTTGCGGCAGACGACTGGAAGAGAGGTGGGGGCAGAAGGAGTTGGTGGGGGGGACCCAGAAGTCCTGGCCTCCCCACCGCCACCCCCAGCTCTGATCCTTGGGCATGGTAGACCCACATCCATCCTTCTTCACCTCCCCGCCCCTTTATCTTCTTGCCCCAGGAGACCCCTGGGAAGGAGAACCCCAAGGACCCCATGCCAGGACACCCACCACCCACAGGGCTGGACCCATGTCCATCCTTCTCTCCCTCCTCCTCCTCACCCCAACCCTGGAAGACCCCATGTCCCTCCTGGCCCTGGGGAAGAAGACCCCTCCCACCCCAAGGACCCCATTCCAGAGCACCCACTAGCCGGAGGGCTGGACCCGTGTGGGAGGTAGAGGCAGATGGTGGCCAAGGTGGTGGGGGGTCTGCTGGTTGAAGAGGACGAGGTGGTGACGGTGGCCGAGCCAAAAATCTCTGTCGTGGGCACCATGGTGTTGGGAGGGGACTGGGACGTCACGACTGTGGTCTCGGTGGCGGGGCTGGTGCAGTTCCCAGCGCATGCTGTGGTGGCATCCAGGAGGACCGTGTGGGTGGCATTGGGCTGAGCTGGGGGAGCAGAGGCGTTGGTGGGAGCGGTCGGGAGCGTGGCCGTGGTGTTGCTTTCCATGGGGGTCGGCAGAGTGTCCGTGATATTACTTTCCGGGGGGGTCAGTAGCGTGGCCGTGGTCTCACTTTCCAGGGTGGTGACCACGGTGTTGCTTTTCATGGTCGTAGTGTTGCTTCCCAGGGGGGGCAGGAGTGTGGCCGTGGTCTCACTTTCCAGGGTGGTGGCCACGGTGTTGCTTTTCATGGTTGTGGTGTTGTTTTCCCGGACTGCTGTGTTGCTTTCCAGGGGAGTCAGTACCATCACCGTGGTCTCGCTTTCCAGGGTGGTGGCCACGGTGTTGCTTTTCATGGTCGTAGTGTTGCTTCCCAGGGGGGGCAGGAGCGTGGCCGTGGTCTCACTTTCCAGGGTGGTGGCGGCCATGGTGTTGCTCTCCAGGGCTGTGGTGTTCCTTTCCAAGGGGGTCAGTACCGTCACCGTGGTCTCGCTTTCCACGACCACGGTGTCGCTTTCCAGGGGGGGCAGGAGCGTGGCCGTGGTCTCGCTTTCCAGGGTGGTGGCCGTGGTGTTGCTTTCCGGGGAGGGCAGGAGCGTGGCCGTGGTCTCACTTTCCATGGAAGTAGCCGTGGTGTTTATTTCCACGACCGTGGTGTTGCTTTCCAGGGGGGTTGGTAGCGTGGCCGTGGTCTCACTTTCCAAGGTGGTGGCCGTGGTGTTGCTCTCCGTGGCCGTGGTGTTGCTCTCCAGGGCGGTAGTTGGTAGCGTGGCCGTGGTGTTGCTTTCTGCGGGGGCGACCATGGCGTTTCTTGCCCGGGGTGCCCATGGCATGGCTGTAGCCTTGCTTTCCATAGTGGTAGTCGGGACCGTGGCCACGCTAGTGCTTTCCAGGGTGGTCAGGACCGTGGTACGGGTCTCCATGGTATTTGTCAAGCAGGTGACACCAGTCGTTGACATGGAGACCGTCTCATCGACCACCGTGCTCAGGCTCCCCACCGTGGTGTGCTCCGCGGCAGGGGACAGGCTGGTGCACTCACACCGGGGTCCCCAGGTTGCCAGGGGACAGTGACAGGCCACCCCCACCAACGTGCCACCGTTTAGACATGAATCGGGTTGTTCTGGGTGCTGACAGACTTCTCCCCGGTAGCCCGGGGGACACACGCACGCCGTCCCGAAAGCCGTGGCCCCGTTCTGGCAGGCACTGGCGGGGTCGGGGTGTTCGCAAAGGGGACCCCGAAATCCCGGCGAGCAGTAGCACTTCGTCCCCACGGCGGTGGCACCGTTTTGGCAAGCTTTGGCGGGGTCCTCCGTCTCGCAGCGGGTGCCGTTGTAGCCGGGGGGACACACGCATCCCTCCCCCACCGCCGTGCCGCCGTTCTCGCAGGGGGCTGGAAGAGGGACAGGTTGGGATAGGGGGGGGACGACAACACAAATCCCAGACCCCTCCTCCCCGGTTGGAGGAAGGACCTGGGAGTCCCACCCCACCTCTGACGAGTCAACATTATCCAACCCAACCCCCTGAGGAGAGGACCCAGGAGTCTGGGGCAGGGTGTCCCCCCCCCACAAAAAAACCAGCTCCGACCAGTGCCCAAGGCACTAAAACCCCACCCAGAGAAGGGAAGAGGGGAACGGGCACCCATAGGGTGACTTTGCCCTTGGAGGGCAGGTGGGGATCCCCATGGACACCCCATGGGCTGGGATTAACACCCATGTGCCGAGGGAAGCTGGGTGGTCCAAGTTCTTCAAAGAGGAGCTTCCAGTGGACCGCAAAGCCCAGAAAGAGCCCAAAAAAACCTCCTTGCGGGATTTTTCAGCGGAGGTGGGATGATGCCTCACCACCAGCAGGATGAAGATCTTCCCATCTTCTCCCTCTCTTACCTGACAGAGCCTCCAAGGGGATGAAGAAGAGGAGGAAGAAGACGGAACCCAGCTCCATCATCAGCAAGACCCGAAGGAGCCGGGAGCCACAGAACGACTGAGCCGGAGGCACCAACCGCAGGGACTTTGTGTGCCGAAATCCAGCCTGGTCATCAACCGCAAGGTAGGGCCGCGCCGGTAAATAATTACTGAGTAATTTTTTTATCAAATCCCGAAATAGAAAGGGTGTGGGAAGGTCCGGACGTCCCCATGGTGTTCCACCTTCTTGGCCAGCTCTGGAGTGACCACAATGGGCCCAACCCTTGAGCCGGAGACGAGGGAGGGAGGGAGCCGCGCTTTTCCCTCCGCCACGCTGATAAGATTAGGGCGAGACATGGCCGGTCTCCCTTGATTACCGGCACCCGCTCGTCCTGCTCCACCTTGGGGTGTTGTCCCCTCCCCAAACCCACACCTTGGGGCGTTGTCCCCTCCCCAAACCTCCTGGGGGTGGATGGAGAAAGAAAGCGGGGGTTCCCGCTGAATCACCCCGGATGGTCGAAGCCTTATTGGGATGTGGCAAAGCGGCACCACGGCCATGTCCCCTCCCCTCTCCGCCCACCGCCAACCCAAGGGTGCAAGTCCTTTGGGTGCTGGGGGGGAGAGAACGGGACCTGTGCCACCCCCATGCTGTCCCCCAACCTGGCTTTGTGGTCCCTCTTCACCATGCAACAGGGAGGATGGTGGCACCGGGGGTTGGGCGCGTCCCTTTGGCACCTACAGGTGGTTTCTCCAGGGCCACCCGTCCCTGGGTGCCATCCACGGGGCACCCTCAAGCTCTCTCCCTGGGCGTCTCCTTCCTTGGGCACTGCCCCCAGGCTCCTCCATCCCCAGGCACCGTCCTTGGGCTCCCTGAGCACCCATGGGTGCCATCACTGGAGTCCTACATCTCCAGGAACCTGTGGGCAGTGTCCCCAAGATCCTTTGTCCCCCAGGCACCCATGGGTGCCATTCCCGGTGTCCCCTATCCCCAGACCCCCGTGGGCAGTGTCCCCAAGACCCTTTGTCCCCCAGGCACCCATGGGTGCCTTTCCCAGCCCCACCCCCCCACCCCAGGCACCCATGGGTGCCATCCCCAGTGTCCCCTATCCCCAGACCCCCGTGGGCAGTGTCCCCAAGACCCTTTGTCCCCAGGCACCCATAGGTGCCATTCCCACGACCCCCAATCCCCAGTCACCCATGGGTTGCCCCCCCACGGCCCCCTTGGCGCTGTCCCTGGTGCTGACGAGCCGGGCGCTGTCCATGGTGGTGGCGACACTGCGGTGGGGGGGTGGCGCGTGTCCCCAGATTGTCCCCTGTCCCCGCCGGGTTGTCCCCAGTCCCATCCCAGCCCCTTTCTCCCTCTCCTCCGGGGTGTCCCGTAGCCCCCCCGCTGTGTTCCCTCCTTCCTGGGGTGTCCCAGTACTTCCCAGTGTATCCCAGTTTGTTACGGATGCCACGTGCTTGTCAGGGTGTCCCAGTACTTCCCAATGTATCCCAGTTTGTTCCGGATGCCACTTGCTCCACGGGTTGTCCCAGTACTTCCCAGCGTATCCCAGTTTGTTCTGGGTGCCGTGTGCTTCCCACTTCGTCCCAGTACTTCCCAGGACTCCCCCGTATCTCCCAGGACTTCCCAGTATGTTCTGGGTGCCACATGCTCCCCAGTACTTCCCAGGGCACCCCAGTGTATCCCAGTACTTCCCAGCGTGTCCCAGTATGTTCTGGGTGCCACGTGCTCCCCAGGGTGTCCCAGTACTTCCCAGGGCACCCCAGTGTATCCCAGTACTTCCCAGTTTGTTCTGGGTATTACATGCTCCCCAGTGCATCCCAGTACTTTCCAGGGCTCCCCAGTGTCTCCTGGTACTTCCCAGTGTGTTCTGGGTATCACGTGCTTCCCCCAGCACTTCCCGGTGTCTCCGAGTACTTCCAGCCCTGGGGAACACCAGTTACGACCGGCCACCAACCAACCACACAACTCAATTTACCACAATAATAACAATAAGTTTATTACAACGTGTGACACTCGTGGGAAATTGGGGGTGGGGAGGGGGGTCCCCCGTGGCGGTGACCCCACATATCGCTACAACCTGCACCCCCTTAGGAGTCCTGCACCCCCCGCTAAGGGTTGGGGGAGGGGCATCATCCCCACGTGGTCACCCCCTGGGCTCCACCCGGGAGCCACCGGGTTTCATCATCCAAATAAATAATAAATAAGAAGGGAGTTGTCCACCCCTCCCGCCCTGAAACATCCTGCTCAGCTGTCGGCACAACCCGCTTGCTGCTGGTCCAGCCACGCCGGATGGATTTGGGTCTCTTCTTGGAAGAGAAGACCCCGTTGGGTTGAGGTTGGATGTTCTCCACTCTTTCATCCCAGTTGAGATGTTGTGAGTTGGCCCTCGATCATAGCTGGGTGATCAACTTTGGCCTGGAGATCTTCATCTGGTGGAGGAGGAGAAGCAAGGAGGTGAGGAGGGTGGGGAGGAGGGTCTCCCTTGGGTCCTCACTCCAGGAGAGGGTGGTGGGTGCTGCCGGAGAAGAAGGGGAACGTACCGGGCTGGAGGTATCCACCAGCTCCAACGAAGGCTTGAAGTTATGTAGAGTCTCCTCACCCATGGCGTAATGGTGGGGGATGGTTGGTTGTCTCGGTGGTCTTCTCCAAACGTTGGTCTCCATCCAACCTAACTGGGGTTGGGGGTCAGCTATGGTGCTGTCGGCCCACATGTTGCGGTAGAGGAAGCCATCGGGGGAGTGCCAGGAGGAGTTCTTGTCCTTGTACCAGTTGCCATCAGTGTAGGATTGAGGGTCACTGGGTGGGGAGCAAGAGAGTGTCTCAGAGGGGGAGGCAGACAACAAGAGGAGGGGGGGTCCTCAGGGAACCCAGGCGTCCGATTACTGACCCCCTCTGAACCGGAACCCTCCCCCCAAACAGGGAACCCAGGCGTCTGGGCTCCTCTACCTCAGCATGTACTTCCTCCAATGGTTCCTGACCAGCAAGGCGGCGAGGACAATGCAGATGATGAGCAACACGGTGGCCACCAGCCCCAAGCCAGTTGCCAACTTGCTGACGCGGCCGGAGCAGTTGTCACCTGTGTACCAGTACAGGGCTTCATCCTGGCAGCTGTGGGAAGGAGACAGGATCAGGTCCACCTTCTTCTTGCACCATCCCCGTGGGACCTGGAGCAGGGGATGGTGGTGACTCCTCCACCGGCCAACCTCATGGCCATGGGCAGCCGTGGTGGCACTTACAAGCACTTCGGACCGTCCTGGGTGACGTGGCACTGGCCGTGGTGGCAATCCATGGTGATCGGTGTGTTGGGTGTGCAGTTGGTGATGCAGTGGATGATGCCCTGGATGGTCAGCGCGTAGTAGAATTCCTGGTATTTGCTGGGTGCTCGTTGCCAGCAGATCTCTGGGGGAGAGGGAGGGGAGGTTGGAGGGGGTTAGGGGGGGATGGGAGCGCTGGTGGGGTGAGCTGGGGGTAATGGGATGGGCAGGGGGGTGGTGGGTTGGGCAAGGAGCTGGTGATGGTGTGCTCTGGAGGGTAACAGGTTGGCCAAGGAGCTCTTTAGGTGGGCAAGGAGCTGGTGGGGTGAGCAAGGAGCTGGTGGTGGGGTGCACTGGGGGCTGGTGGGTTGGGCAAGGAGCTGGTGGGAGGTACTGGGGGCTGGTGGGATGGGCAAGGAGCTGGTGGGGAGCATGGGCAGAGTGGGGAGACCTTGTAGGGTGTGTGAGGAAGTGGTGGGGTGCGTAGGGAGCTGGGGGAACTGGGAGCTGGTGGTGGGGTGCACTGGGGGCTGGTGGGGCGGGCAGGAGGGTCCCCAGAGGGTCTCACCTTGCAGGGAAGCCCCCGCCGTCAGGTTCTTGACGATGGGGTTGTCTGACACGGTGAGGCAGAGGATGGCTGTGGGAGAGATGGAGAGAGAGAGGAAGCATCAGAGCCCCATCCTCGGGTGCTCCAGGTGGGACCCAGGGAGCTGGGGGGGGGGTGGACACGGGGCCGGGGGCCGGGGGAGGGGGGGTGTACATGGAAGGGCACCCACAGCTGTTGTGCTGGCAGGTGCCCTGGGTGGCCTCCGTCTCTTTCAAGCTCTCCACCAGCCTCTTCGTTATTTCCTCAGTCTCCGTATTGTTGCTGCTCCCCCTCAAGGTGAAGATGACCTGGTGCTCCACCACGATGCTGCCAGGCCTTTGGAGAGGGGACAGAGCGGAGGGCTTAGAGGGGATGGAATGGGGACCCCCCCACCCCACGCCACACCAACATCTGGGTTCCTCTTACTTGAGGCTGATGATCTTCACGCCCTCGTAGCCGGGGATGTTCCCGTAGATCTTCCTGATCTGCAAAGCCAAAGGGTTCCATGAGCCACCACCCAGGGGACAAGATGGCCGCGGAGGGGACAACTCAGTCCCCTGTCCTCACCTCCTTCTGGAAGTGCTCCTCAAAGTCGCGGTAGGTGTCCGAACGGTTGTTCTTCAGGTCCTCCGTGTAGTTGAAGTTGGTGACGGTCACCACCAGCTCCATGTCTGCCACCACTGTCCCCGGGTCAGCTAAAGGACACAAGGGGCAAAGGAAGGGAGCTCAGCGCGGTGGCCCAAGGAGGTCAGGACCCCCAGGGAGGCCACGGGGTGGGGGTAGGGGGTGGCGGTGGCACTTACGGAGGTTGGTGTCAATGGAGCCGATGGAGTACTCGCACAAGGGACCATAGAAATACGGGGTGCAGAGACACTTGATGCCATCGTAGGTGCCTCCATTCTGGCAGAACACTGGGAAGGAGCAAGGTGGGGGGGTCACCAGAGCACCTTGGAGGGCACCCAGGACCCACTCGGAGCTGGGTAGGGTGGAGGTGCCATGTGGGGCGCGATGGTCCTTTTGGGGTGGAGGGGGGTGTGTGTGGGGGGGGGTGAACTCACCTGGAGGAACAGTTGTGATGGAGGTTGTTGTGGAGGTCACGTTGGGGGTGGGTACTGTGGCGGTCTCTTGGGAGGTGGTGGGTGCTGTGGAGGTCTTTTGGGTGGTGGTGGGAGCTGTGGAGGTCTTTTTGGTAGTGGGTGCTGTGGAGGTCTTTTTGGTAGTGGGTGCTGTGGAGGTCTTTTGGGTGGTGGTGGGAGCTGTGGAGGTCTTTTCGGTGGTGGGTGCTGTGGAGGTCTTTTGGGTGGAGGTGGGAGCTGTGGAGGTCTTTTCGGTGGTGGGTGCTGTGGAGGTCTTTTGGGTGGAGGTGGGAGCTGTGGAGGTCTTTTTGGTGGTGGGTGCTGTGGAGGTCTTTTGGGTGGTGATGGGAGCTGTAGAGGTCTTTTCGGTGGTGGGTGCTGTGGAGGTCTTTTGGGTGGAGGTGGGAGCTGTGGAGGTCTTTTTGGTGGTGGGTGCTGTGGAGGTCTTTTGGGTGGAGGTGGGAGCTGTGGAGGTCTCTTGGGTGGTAGATGCTGCTGTGGAGGTCACGTGGGTGGTTGCTGTGGAGGTCTCTTGGGTGGTGGGAGCTGTGGAAGTCTTTTGGGTGGTGGTGGGAGCTGTGGAGGTCTCTTGGGTGGTAGATGCTGCTGTGGAGGTCACGTGGGTGGTAGATGCTGCTGTGGAGGTCACGTGGGTGGTGGGTGCTGTGGAGGTCTTTTGGGTGGTGGTGGGTGCTGTGGAGGTCTCTTGGGTGGTAGAGGCTACTGTGGAGGTCTCTTGGAGGGTGGTGGTGGTCGGTGCTGCCGTGGAGGTGGCTCCAGTGGTGGAGAACACCGTGGAGGACTCTCCTGAGGTGGTTGAGGCTGCCATGGCAGTCACCTCTGTGGAGGTTACATCAGTGGAGGTGGCTCCTGTGGTGGAGAAGGCAGTGGAGGAGTGTCCTGGGGTGGTAGGGGCTGCTGTGGTGGACACCTCTGTGGAGGTAAAAGCAGTGGAGGTGGCATCAGTGGTGAAGAAGACAGTGGAGGCATCTCCTGAGGTAGGTGGGGCTGCTGTGGAGATCATCTCCGTTGAGGTGACATCAGCGGAGGTGACTCCAATGGTAGAGAATACTGTGGAGGAAAGTCCTGGGGTTGTTGTATCTGCCGTGGAGGTCACCTCCGTTGAGGTGAGAGCAGTGGAGGTGGCTTCAGTGGTGGGGAAGGCAGTGGAGAAGACTTCTGAGGTGGTGGGGGCTGCTGTAGAGGTCACCTCTGTGAAGCTGAAAGCAGTGGAGGTGGCATCAGTGGAGGAAAGTCCTGAGGTAGTTGGGGCTGCTGTGGCTGTCACCTCTGTGGAGGTGGCTGCAATAGAGATGGCATCAGTGGTGGAGGAGTATCCGGAGGTGGTCGCAGTTGCCATGGAGGTCATCTCCGTGGAGACGGCAGTAGGGAAGGTGGCATCTGTGGTGGGGAGGGCAGTAGAGAAGACCCCTGAGGTGGTGGGGGCTGCCGTGGAGGTCACCTCAGTGGAGGTGGCTGCGGTCATAGAGGAAACAGTGGAGTAACCCACTGGAGTGGTGAGGATGTCCATGGAGGTGACAGCAGTGGGGGTGGCTCCGGTGGTGGGGAGGGCAGTGGAGGCATCTTCTGAGGTGGTGGGGGCTCCTGTAGAGGTGACACCAGTGGAGGTGCCTTCAGTGGTAGTGAAGGGAGAGGAGGACTCTGCTGAGGTGCTGGGGATTGGTGAGGAGGTCACCTCAGTGGACATGAGTGCAGTGGAGGTGGCTCCAGAGGTGGAGAAGGAAGTGGACAAGTCTCCTGAGGTTGAGGCGGTTGCTGAGGTGGTCACCTCTGTGGAGATGACAGTGGTGGGGGTGGCTCCAGTGGTCGGGAAGGAAGTAGATAAGTGTCCTGAGGTGGTCATGGAAGCCATGGAGGTCACCTCTGTGGACCTGAGAGCAGTGGAGGTAGCTCCAGTGGTGGAGAAGAGTGTGGAGACATCTTCTGAAGAGGTGGCAGTTGCTGAGGAGGTCACCTCTGTGGAGATGACAGTGGTGGGGGTAGATCCAGTGGTGGAGAACGAAGTGGATAAATCTCCCATGGTGGTCGTGAAAGACGTAGAGGTCGAATCAGTGGAGGTGGGAGAGGTGGAGGTGGATCCAGCGGTGGAGAAGGAAGCAGATAAGTCTCCAGTGGTGGTGGGGCCTTCTATGGAGGTCACCTCTGTGGAGGTGACAGTGTTGGTGGTGCCTCCACTGGTCGAGAAGGAAGTAGATGAGTCTCCCGTGGTGGTCATGGAAGCCATGGAGGTCACCTCTGTGGAGGTGAGAACGGTGGAGGAGGCTGCAGTGGTCGGGAAAGAAGTAGAGAACTCTCCCCGGGGAGTGGGAGGTGTTGTGGATGTCACCTCTGTGGTGGTGGCTATAGTGGTGGAGAAGAGTATGGAGACGTCTTCTGAAGAGCTGGCAGTTGCTGAGGAGGTCACCTCTGTGGAGATGTCAGAGGTAGGGGTGGCTCCAGTGGTGGAGGAGGAAGTGGATAAGTCTGCCATGGTGGTTGTAGAAGCCATGGAGGTCACGTCGGTGGAGCTGAGAGCAGTGGAGGTGGCTTCAGTGGTGGTGAAGAGTGTGGAGACCTCTTCTGAGGTGGTGGGTGCTGCTGAGGAGGTCACCTCAGTGGAGGTGAGAGCAGTGGAGGTGGGTGCAGTGGACAAGAAGGGAGTGGAGGACTCTGTTAAGGTGGTTGATGAATCCATGGAGGTCACCTCAGTGGAGGTGACAGCAGTGGAGGTGGCTCCTGTGGTCGAGAAGGAAGTGGATAAGTCTCCCACAGTGGTCACGGAAGCCATGGAGGTCACCTCGGGGGAGGTGGGAGCAGTGGAGGTGGCTCCAGTGGTTGGGAAGGAAGTAGATGAGTCTCCTGAGGCGGTGGGGGCTTCTGTGGAAGTCACCACTGTGGAGGTGGGAACGGTGGAGGAGGCTGAAGTGGTCGGGAAAGAAGTAGAGAAGTCTCCTGGGGTGGTGGGAGGTGTTGTGGAGGTCACCCCTGTGGTGGTGGCTCCAGTGGAGGTGGCTCCAGTGGTGGAGAAGAGTGTGGAGACGTCTTCTGAAGAGGTGGAGGGTGCTGAGGAGGTCACGTCTGTGGAGATGAGAGTGCTCAGGGGGACAGTAGTGGTGGAGAAGGAAGTGGATGAGTCTCCTGAGGTGGTCGTGGAAGCCATGGAGGTCACCGATGTAGAGGTAAAAGCCATGGAGGTGGATCTAGGCGTAGAGAACAGTGTGGCAGCATCTTCTGAGGTGGTGGGGGCTTCTGTGGAGGTCAACTCTGTGGAGATGAGAGTGCTGGGGGTAACGCCAGTGGTCGAGAAGGAAGTGGATGAGTCTCCCGTGGTGGCCGTGGAAGCCATGGAGGTCAGTTCTGTGGAGGTGAGAACGGTGGTGGAGGCTGTAGTGGTGGAGAAGAGTGTGGAGACGTCTTCTGAAGAGGTGGCAGTTGCTGAGGAGGTCACCTCTGTGGAGATGACAGTGGTGGGGGTGGCTCCGGTGGTGGGGAAGGAAGTGGATAAGTCTGCCATGGTGGTTGTAGAAGCCATGGAGGTCACCTCTGTGGAGCTGAAAGCAGTGGGGGTGGCTCCAGTGGTGGAGAAGAGTGTGGAGACATCTTCTGAGGTGCTGGGGGCTGCTGAGGAGGTCACCTCAGTGGAGGTGAGAGCAGTGGAGGAGGGTCCCGTGGACAAGAAGGGAGTGGAGGACTCTGCTGTGGTGGTCGCTGATCCCATGGAGGTCACCTCTGTAGAGGTGAGCGCAGTGGAGATGGCTCCAACGGTAGTGAAGGGCGTGGAGATGCCTTCTGAGGCGGTGGGTACTTCTGTGGTCACCTCTGTGGAGATGACAGTGCTGGGTGTAATGCCAGTGGTTGAGAAGGAAGTAGATGAGTCTCCTGAGGTGGTCGTGGAAGCCATGGAGGTCACCTCTGTGGAGGTGGGAGCAGTAGAGGAGGATGAAGTGCTCGGGAAGGCAGTAGAGAATTCTCCTGAGGTGGTGGGAGGTGTTGTGTAGGTCACCTGTGTGGTGGTGGCTCCAGTGGAGGTTCGACCAGTGGTGGAGAAGAGTGTGGAGACGTCTTCTGAAGAGGTGGCAGTTGCTGAGGAGGTCACCTCTGTGGAGATAACAGTGGTGGGGGTGGCTCCAGTGGTGGAGAAGGAAGTGGATAAGTCTCCTGAGGTGGTCACGGAAGGAATGGAGGTCACCTCTGTGGAGCTGAGAGAAGTGGAGGTGGCTCCAGTGGTGGAGAAGAGTGTGGAGACCTCTTCTGAGGTGGTGGGGGCTTCTGAGGAGGTCACCTCACTGGAGGTGAGAGCAGTGGAGGTGGCTCCTGTGGTCAAGAAGGAAGTGGATAAGTCTCCCACGGTGGTCACGGAAGCCATGGAGGTCACCTCGGGGGAGGTGGGAGCAGTGGAGGAGGCTCCAGTGGTTGGGAAGGAAGTAGATGAGTCTCCTGAGGTGGTTGGGGCTTCTGTGGAGGTCACCTCTGTGGAGATGACAGAGCTGGGGGTGGCTGCAGTGGTCGAGAAGGAAGTGGATGAGTCTCCTGTGGGTGTTGTGGGCGCCATGGAGGTCACCTCTGTGGAGCTGAGAGCAGTGGATGAGGCTCCAGGGGTAGAGAAGAGTTTGGAGGTTTCTTCTGAGGTGGCGGAGGGTTCTGTAGATGTCACCCCTGTGGAGATGATGGTGCTGGTGGTGGCTCCAGTGGTCGAGAAGGAAGTGGATGAGTCTCCTGTGGCTATCCCGGATGGCATTGAAGTCACTGGCTTTGAGGTGACAAAATTGGTGGTGGTTCCAGTGGTGGAGAAGACTGTGGAAAGGTCTTCTGAGGTGGTGGGGACTTCTCTGGTGGTGACCTCCGTGGAGGTGAGAGCAGTGGAGGTGGATCGAGCAGTGGAGAAGGAAGTGGAGACGTCTGCTGAGGTGGTGGGTGCTGCTGAGGAGGTCAACTCTGTGGAGATGAGAGTGCTCGGGGTGGCTCCAGTGGTGGAGAAGGAAGTGGATGAGTCTCCTGAGGTGGTCGTGGAATCCATGGAGGTCACTGATGTGGAGGTAAAAGTCATGGAGGTGGAGTTAGGCGTAGAGAAGAGTGTGGCGGCATCTGCTGAGGTGGTGGGGGCTTCTGTGGAGGTCATCTCTGTAGAGATGACAGTGCTGGGTGCAAGGCCAGTGGTTGAGAAGGAAGTAGATGAGTCTTCTGAAGTAGTCGCAGAAGCCATGGAGGTCACGTCTGCTGAGGTGGGAGCAGTAGAGGAGGCTGCAGTGGTCGGGAAAGAAGTAGAGAATTCTCCTGAGGAGGTGGGAGGTGTTGTGGAGGTCACCTCTGTGGAGGTAAAAGCAGTGGAGGTTCCGCCAGTGGTGGAGAAGAGAGTGGAAACGTCTTCTGAAGAGGTGGCAGTTGCTGAGGAGGTCTCCTCTGTGGAGCTGAGAGCAGTGGAGGTGGCTTCAGTGGTGGAGAAGAGTGTGGAGACCTCTTCTGCGGTGGTGGGGGCTGCTGAGGAGGTTACCTCACTGGAGGTGAGAGCAGTGGAGGTGGCTCCTGTGGTCAAGAAGGAAGTGGATAAGTCTCCCACGGTGGTCACAGAAGCCATGGAGGTCACCTCGGGGGAGGTGGGAGCAGTGGAGGTGGCTCCAGTGGTTGGGAAGGAAGTCGATGAGTCTCCTGAGGTGGTTGGGACTTCTGTGGAGGTCACCTCTGTGGAGATGACAGAGCTGGGGGTGGCTGCCGTGGTCGAGAAGGAAGTGGATGAGTCTCCTGTGGGTGTTGTGGGCGCCATGGAGGTCACCTCTGTGGAGCTGAGAGCAGTGGAGGTGGCTCCAGTGGTGGAGAAGAGTGTGGAGACCTCTTCTGAGGTGGTGGGGGCTTCTGAGGAGGTCACCTCACTGGAGGTGAGAGCAGTGGAGGTGGCTCCTGTGGTCAAGAAGGAAGTGGATAAGTCTCCCACGGTGGTCACGGAAGCCATGGAGGTCACCTCGGGGGAGGTGGGAGCAGTGGAGGAGGCTCCAGTGGTTGGGAAGGAAGTAGATGAGTCTCCTGAGGTGGTTGGGGCTTCTGTGGAGGTCACCTCTGTGGAGATGACAGAGCTGGGGGTGGCTGCAGTGGTCGAGAAGGAAGTGGATGAGTCTCCTGTGGGTGTTGTGGGCGCCATGGAGGTCACCTCTGTGGAGCTGAGAGCAGTGGATGAGGCTCCAGGGGTAGAGAAGAGTTTGGAGGTTTCTTCTGAGGTGGCGGAGGGTTCTGTAGATGTCACCCCTGTGGAGATGATGGTGCTGGTGGTGGCTCCAGTGGTCGAGAAGGAAGTGGATGAGTCTCCTGTGGCTATCCCGGATGGCATTGAAGTCACTGGCTTTGAGGTGACAAAATTGGTGGTGGTTCCAGTGGTGGAGAAGACTGTGGAAAGGTCTTCTGAGGTGGTGGGGACTTCTCTGGTGGTGACCTCCGTGGAGGTGAGAGCAGTGGAGGTGGATCGAGCAGTGGAGAAGGAAGTGGAGACGTCTGCTGAGGTGGTGGGTGCTGCTGAGGAGGTCAACTCTGTGGAGATGAGAGTGCTCGGGGTGGCTCCAGTGGTGGAGAAGGAAGTGGATGAGTCTCCTGAGGTGGTCGTGGAATCCATGGAGGTCACTGATGTGGAGGTAAAAGTCATGGAGGTGGAGTTAGGCGTAGAGAAGAGTGTGGCGGCATCTGCTGAGGTGGTGGGGGCTTCTGTGGAGGTCATCTCTGTAGAGATGACAGTGCTGGGTGCAAGGCCAGTGGTTGAGAAGGAAGTAGATGAGTCTTCTGAAGTAGTCGCAGAAGCCATGGAGGTCACATCTGCTGAGGTGGGAGCAGTAGAGGAGGCTGCAGTGGTCGGGAAAGTAGTAGAGAATTCTCCTGAGGAGGTGGGAGGTGTTGTGGAGGTCAACTCTGTGGAGGTAAAAGCAGTGGAGGTGGCTCCAGTGGTGGAGAAGAGTGTGGAGACCTCTTCTGAGGTGCTGGGGGCTGCTGAGGAGGTCACCTCAGAGGAGGTGAGAGCAGTGGAGGATGGTCTAGTGGAGAAGAAGGGAGTGGAGGAATCTGCTGTGGTGGTTGATGATCCCATGGAGGTCACCTCTGTGGAGGTGACAGCAGTGGAGGTGGCTCCAGTGGTAGTGAAGGGCGTGGAGATGCCTTCTGAGGCGGTGAGTGCTTCTGTGGTCACCTCTGTGGAGATGACAGTGCTGGGTGTAATGCCAGTGGTTGAGAAGGAAGTGGATGAGTATCCTGAGGTGATCCCGGAAGCCATGGAGGTCACCTCTGTGGAGCCGAGAGAAGTGGAGGAGGCTCCTGTGGTAATGAAGAGTGTGGAGGTGTCTTCTGAGGTGCTGGATGGTTCTGTAGATGTCACCCCTGTGGAGATGACGGTGCTGGGGGTGGCTCCAGTGGTCACAAAGGACGTCGATAACTCTCCTGAGGTGGTCATAGAAGACATGGAGGTCAACTCTGTGGAGCTGAGAGCAGTGGAGGAGGCTCCAGTGGTGGAGAAGAGTGTGGAGACCTCTTCTGAGGTGGAGGGGGCTGCTGAGGAGGTCACCTCTGTGGAGGTGACAGCAGTGGAGGTGGCTCCAGTGGTAGTGAAGGGCGTGGAGATGCCTTCTGAGGTGGTGGGTGCTTCTGTGGTCACCTCGATGGAGATGACAGTGCTGGGTGTAATGCCAGTGGTTGAGAAGGAAGTAGATGAGTCTCCTGAGGTGGTCGTGGAAGCCATGGAGGTCACCTCTGTGGAGGTGGGAGCAGTAGAGGAGGATGCAGTGCTCGGGAAGGCAGTAGAGAATTCTCCTGAGGTGGTGGGAGGTGCTGTGTAGGTCACCTGTGTGGTGGTTGCTCCAGTGGAGGTTCGGCCAGTGGTGGAGAAGAGTGTGGAGACGTCTTCTGAAGAGGTGGCAGTTGCTGAGGAGGTCACCTCTGTTGACATGACAGTGGTGGGTGTAGATCCAGTGGTGGGGAAGGAAGTGGATAAGTCTCCTGTGGTGGTAGGGGAAGCCATGGAGGTCACCTCTGTGGAGCTGAGAGCAGTGGAGGTGGCTCCAGTGGTGAAGAGTGTGGAGACCTCTTCTGAGGTGGTGGGGGCTGCTGAGGAGGTCACCTCAGTGGAGGTGAGAGCAGTGGAGGTGGGTGCAGTGGACAAGAAGGGAGTGGAGGACTCTGCTGTGGTGGCTGATGAATCCACGGAGGTCACCTCAGTGGAGGTCACAGCAGTGGAGGAGGCTCCTGTGGTGGAGAAAGAAGTGGATAAGTCTCCTGAGGTGGTCACGGAAGCCATGGAGGTCACCTCGGGGGAGGTGGGAGCAGTGGAGGAGGCTCCAGTGGTTGGGGAGGAAGTAGATGAGTCTCCTGAGGTGGTGGGGGCTTCTGTGGAGGTCACCTCTGTGGAGATGACAGAGCTGGGGGTGGCTGCAGTGGTCGAGAAGGAAGTGGATGAGTCTCCTGTGGGGGTTGTGGAAGCCATGGAGGTCACCTCTGTGGAGCTGGGAGCAGTAGAGAAGGCTGCAGTGGTCGGGAAAGAAGTAGAGAAGTCTCCTGGGGTGGTGGGAGGTGTTGTGGAGGTGACCTCTGTGGTGGTGGGAGCTGTGGAGGTGGCTCCATTGGTGGAGAAGAGTGTGGAGACCTCTTCTGAGGTGCTGGGGGCTGCTGAGGAGGTCACCTCAGTGGAGGTGAGAGCAGTGGAGGAGGGTCCAGTGGAGAAGAAGGGAGTGGAGGACACTGCTGTGGTGGCTGATGACGCCACAGAGGTCACCTCTGTGGAGGTGACAGTAGTGGAGGTGGCTCCTGTGGTCAAGAAGGAAGTGGATAAGTCTCCTGAGGTGGTCACGGAAGCCATGGAGGTCACCTCGGGGGAGGTGGGAGCAGTGGAGGAGGCTCCAGTGGTTGGGGAGGAAGTAGATGAGTCTCCTGAGGTGGTTGGGGCTTCTGTGGAGGTCACCTCTGTGGAGACGACAGAGCTGGGGGTGGCTGCCGTGGTCGAGAAGGAAGTGGATGAGTCTCCTGTGGTTGTCCCGGATGGCATTGAGGTCACCTGCGTTGAGGTGACAAAATTGGTGGTGGTTCCAGTGGTGGAGAAGATGGTGGAAAGGTCTTCTGAGGTGGTGGGGACTTCTGTGGAGGTCACTTCTGTGGAGATGAGAGTGCTGGGGGTAATGCCAGTGGTTGAGAAAGAAGTAGATGAGTCTCCCGTAGTGGTCATGGAAGCCATGGAGGTCACCTCTGCGGAGGTGAGATCGGTGGAGGAGGCTGCAGTGGTGGAAAAGAGTGTGGAGGAGTCTTCTGAAGAGGTGGAGGGTGCTGAGGAGGTCAACTTTGTGGAGATGACGGTGGTGGGGGTGACTCCAATGGTGGAGAAGGACGTGGATAAGTCTGCCATGGTGCTCGTGGAAGCCATGGAGGTCACCTCTGTGGAGGTGGGAGCAGTGGAGGTGGATCCAGCAGTGGACAAGGAAGTTGATAATTCTCCTGCGGTGGTGGGGGCTTCTGTGGAGGTCACCTCTGTGGAGATGGCACTATTGGTGGTGCCTCCAGTGGTCGAGAAGGAAGTAGATGGGTCTCCTGCGGTGGTCACGGAAGTCATGGTGGTTAGCTCTGTGGAGGTGAGAGCGCTGGAGGAGGCTGCAGTGGTTGGGAAGGAGGTAGATGAGTGTCCTGAGGTGGTTGGGGCTTCTGTGGAGGTCACCTCTGTAGAGATGACAGTGCTGGGTGCAAGGCCAGTGGTCGAGAAGGAAGTAGATGAGTCTTCTGAAGTAGTCGCAGAAGCCATGGAGGTCACGTCTGCTGAGGTGGGAGCAGTAGAGGAGGCTGCAGTGGTCGGGAAAGAAGTAGAGAATTCTCCTGAGGAGGTGGGAGGTGTTGTGGAGGTCACCTCTGTGGAGGTAAAAGCAGCAGAGGTGGCTCCAGTGGTGGAGAAGAGTGTGGAGACCTCTTCTGAAGAGGTGGCGGTTACTGAGGAGGTCTCCTCGGTGGACATGAGAGTGCTCTGGGGGACACTAGTGGTGTAGAAGGACGTGGATAAGTCTCCTGAGGTGGTGGGGGCTGCTGAGGAGGTCTCCTCTGTGGAGATGACTGTGGTGGGGGTAGATCCAGTCGTGGAGAAGGAAGTGGACGACTCTCCCATGGTGCTCGTGGAAGCCATGGAGGTCACCTCGGGGGAGGTAAAAGCCATGGAGGTGGCTCCAGGGGTAGAGAAGAGTGTGGAGACGTCTCCTGCGGTGGTTGGGGCTTCTGTGGACGTCACCTCTGTGGAGATGACAGTGCTGGGCGTGGCGCCAGTGGTTGAGAAGGAAGTGGATGAGTCTCCTGAGGTGGTCATAGAAGCCATGGAGGTCACCTCTGTGGAGGTGGGAGCAGTGGAGGTGGATCCAGCAGTGGAGAAGGAAGTAGATGAGTCTCCTGCGGTGGTGGGGGCTTCTGTGGAGGTCACCTCTGTGGAGATGACAGTGCTGAGGGTGGCTCCAGTGGTCGAGAAGGAAGTGGATGAGTCTCCTGAGGTGGTCACGGAAGCCATGGAGGTCACCTCTGTGGAGGTGAGAACGGAGGAGGAGGCTGCAGTGGTCAGGAAAGAAGTAGAGAATTCTCCTGAGGTGGTGGGAGGTTGTGTGGAGGCCACCTCTGTGGAGATGACAGCAGTGGAGGTGGCTCCAGTGGTGGAGAAGGAAGTGGATACATCACCTGTGGACATCTCAGATGGCATTGAGGTCACCTGGCTTGAGGTAACAGGACCGGTGGTGGTTCCAGTGGTCGAGAAGACTGTGGAGAAGACTTCTGAGGTGGTGGGGGCTCCTGTAGAGGTGACACCAGTGGAGGTGCTCTCAGTGGTGGTGAAGGGAGAGGAGACATCTTCTGAAGTGCTGGGGGCTGCTGAGGAGGTCACCTCAGTGGAGGTGGGAGCAGTGGACGTGGGTCTAGTGGTGGAGAATGGAGTGGAGGACTCTGCTGTGGTGGTTGATGATCCCATGGAGGTCACCTCTGTGGAGGTGACAGCAGTGGAGGTGGCTCCTGTGGTCAAGAAGGAAGTGGATGAGTCTCCCACGGTGGTCACGGAAGCCATGGAGGTCACCTCGGGGGAGGTGGGAGCAGTGGAGGAGGCTCCAGTGGTTGGGAAGGAAGTAGATGAGTCTCCTGAGGTGGTTGGGGCTTCTGTGGAGGTCACCTCTGTGGAGATGACAGAGCTGGGGGTGGCTGCAGTGGTCGAGAAGGAAGTGGATGAGTCTCCTGTGGGGGTCCTGGAAGCCATGGAGGTCACCTCGGGAGAGGTAAAAGCCATGGAGGTGGCTACATGGGTAGAGAACACTGTGGAGATGTCTCCTGAGGTGGTTGGGGCTTCTGTGGAGGTCACCTCTGTGGAGATGAGCGTGCTCAGGGGGACACCAGTGGTCGAAAAGGGAGTGGATAAGTCCCCTGAGGTGGTCGTGGAAGCCATGGAGGTCACCTCTGTGGAGGTGGGAGCAGTGGAGGAGGCTCCAGTGGTTGGGAACGTAGTAGCTAAGCCTCCTGAGGTGGTGGGGGCTGCTGAGGAGGTCTCCTCTGTGGAGATGACTGTGGTGGGGGTAGATCCAGTCGTGGAGAAGGAAGTGGACGACTCTCCCATAGTGCTCGTGGAAGCCATGGAGGTCACCTCTGTGGAGGTAAAAGCCATGGAGGTGGCTCCAGGGGTAGAGAAGAGTGTGGAGACGTCTCCTGAGGTGGTGGGGGCTTCTGTGGACGTCACCTCTGTGGAGATGACAGTGCTGGGCGTGGCGCCAGTGGTTGAGAAGGAAGTGGATGAGTTTCCTGAGGTGGTCACGGAAGCCATGGAGGTCACCTCTGTGGAGGTGGGAGCAGTAGAGGAGGCTGCAGTGGTCGGGAAAGAAGTAGAGAAGTCTCCTGGGGTGGTGGGAGATGGTGTGGAGGTCACCTCCGTGGAGCTGAGAGCAGTGGAGGTTCCGCCAGTGGTGGAAAAAAGTGTGGAGACGTCTTCTGAAGAGGTGGAGGTTGCTGAGGAGGTCACCTCTGTGAAGATGACAGTGGTTGGGGTGGCTCCAGTGGTCAAGAATGACGTGGATGAGTCCCCAGAGGTGGTGGGGGTTACTGTGGAGGTCACCTCTGTGGAGCTGAGAGCAGTGGAGGTGGCTCCCAGTGGTGGAGAAGGAAGTGGATAAGCCTCTCTGAGGTGGTGGGTGCTTCTGAGGTGGTCACCTCAGTGGAGATGACAGAGCTGGGGGCCGGCTGTGGTCGAGAAGGAAGTGGATGAGTCTCCTGAGGTGGTCGTGGAAGCCATGGAGATCCCCTCCGTGGGGGTCAGGGCAGTGGAGGTGGCTCCAGCTGTTGAGAAGAGTGTGGAAATGTCTCCTGAGGTGGTGGGGGCTTCTGTGGAGGTTGTCTCTGTGGAGATGAGAGCCCTGGTGGTGGCTCCAGTGGCGGAGACAGACATGGAGAATTGTCCTGAGGTGGCCATGGAGGGCATGGTGGTCACCTCTGTGGAGGTGGACACAGGGGAGGTGGCATCGAGGGTGAAGACGACTGTGGAAAGGTGGAGCTTCAGGCATGAGGAGACCCTCCATGGTGTCCCCCAACCCATCCAACCCCCTCCATGGAAGACACCACCACCTTCACCCTCCTCCTCCTCCAAGACCATCCCCCCGCCTTGTCCACGGACCCCCACCCTCCTCCTCCCCGCCTTCTCCACCTTCCCCCCCCCGCCCAAAGCTCTTCCCTCCTGGTGGGTCTCCAAACTCACCCGCCATCAGCCAGCCGAGGAGGACAGTCGTCCACCCCCGCGTCCTCCCCGCCATGGACGTGTCCCTGCCCGTGTCCCTTCCCTCCCCGGTGCCACCAACCGACTGAAACCCGCGGCCGGGGGGGCGGCCGGAGAAATATGACGATGTGGGGTGGGGTGAGGATGGCTTGGACCTTTGTCCCCACCGATATTGACGTGGGGTAACGGTCACGGCGGAGGAGGAGGAGGGCGTGTCGGCCACGGTGGCACACGCGGTGGAGAATGTCACGGCATCGTCGCCGCGCCCCGCTGGCGTCACGCTGGGCGACGCTTCCTCCGCTAGCGGGGGCCACCCCTCGGCGGTGGGGGGGGGGCGGGGGGGGCATGTGGGGGGCGGGGGGAGCAGGGGGTGTCGGTGTAGAGGTCGGGCGCAAACGGGTGGGAGCACCCTGGGGACGGGGAGTGGTGGGACACCCAGGGGGTGGCAGGTGGGGACGTGGGGATGGGGGACGTGGGGGCGTCATGGTGGTCAGTGGGGACGTGGGACGTGGGGGCGTCATGGGGCTGGGGGACATGGGGGTGTCTTGGGTCTTCATGGCGATGGGGACACGGGGGTGTCGTGGGCTTGGTGGGGATGGGGGATGTGGGGGTGTCATGGGGCTTGGTGGGGACGTGGGGATGGGGGATGTGGGGGTTTCATGGTGGTCAGTGGGGACGTGGGACGTGGGGGCGTCATGGGGCTGGGGGACATGGGGGCGTCATGGGGCTTGGTGGGGACGTGGGGATGGGGGACGTGGGGGTTTCATGGTGGTCAGTGGGGACGTGGGACGTGGGGGCGTCACGGGGCTGGGGGACATGGGGATGTCTTGGGTCTTCATGGCGATGGGGGACACGGGGGGTGTCACGGTGGTCAGTGGGGACGTGGAGGTGTCATGGGGCTTGGTGGGGACGTGGGACATGGGGGCGTCATGGGGCTGGGGGACATGGGGGTGTCTTGGGGCTTCATGGTGATGGGGGACATGGGGGGTGTCTTGGGGCTTGGTGGGGACGTGGGGATGGGGGACGTGGGGGTTTCATGGTGGTCAGTGGGACGTGGGGCTGGGGGACACGGGGAGTGTCATGGGGCTTGGTGGGGATGGGGGACGTGGGGGCATCATGGTGGTCAGTGGGGACATGGGACGTGGGGGTGTCATGGGGCTGGGGGACATGGGGGTGTCTTGGGGCTTGGTGGGGACGTGGGACGTGGGGGTGTCATGGGGCTGGGGGACATGGGGGTGTCTTGGGGCTTGGTGGGGACGTGGGGATGGGGGACGTGGGGGCGTCATGGTGGTCAGTGGGGACGTGGGACGTGGGGGTGTCATGAGGCTGGAGGACATGGGGGGTGTCATGGGGCTTGGTGGGGACGTGGGGATGGGGGACGTGGGGGCGTCATGGTGGTCAGTGGGGACGTGGGACGTGGGGGTGTCATGGGGCTGGGGGACATGGGGCTGTCTTGGGGCTTCATGGCGATGGGGGACACGGGGGGTGTCATGGTGGTCAGTGGGGACGTGGGGGCGTCATGGGGCTTGGTGGGGACGTGGGGATGGGGGACGTGGGGGTGTCATGGTGGTCAGTGGGGACGTGGGGCTGGGGGACACGGGGGGTGTCATGGGGCTTGGTGGGGATGGAGGATGTGGGGGCATCATGGTGGTCAGTGGGGACATGGGACGTGGGGGCGTCATGGGGCTGGGGGACATGGGGGTGTCTTGGGGCTTCATGGCGATGGGGGACACGGGGGGTGTCATGGTGGTCAGTGGGGACGTGGGGCTGGGGGACACAGGAGGTGTCATGGGGCTTGGTGGGGACGTGGGACGTGGGGGTGTCATGGGGCTGGAGGACGTGGGGGTGTCTCAGGGCTTGGTGGGGACGTGGGGATGGGGGACATGGGGGCGTCATGGGGGTGGGTGACGTGGAGGTGTCATGGTGGTCAGTGGGGCTGGGGGACACAGGGGTGTCATGGGGCTTGGTGGGGACGTGGGGCTGGGGGACATGGGGGTGTCTTGGGGCTTCATGGCCATGGGGGACACGGGGGTGTCATAGGGTGTGGTGGGGACGTGGGCCACCGTGTCCTGGGTCATGGTGGGGACGTGGGGCTGGGGGACATGGGGGTGTCATGGGGCTTGGTGAGGACATGGGCCACCATGTCCTGGTTGCTGGTGGGGACATGGGGGACACGGGGGTGTCATGGGGCTTGGGGGGGACACGGGGGGGGGACATGGGCCACCCTGTCCTGGGTTCCTGGCTCGTGGTGGGTACGTGGGGCTGGGGGACGTGGGGGGTGTCATGGGGGGGGGACACGGGGGTGTCATGGGGCTTGGTGGGGACACGGGGGGGGGGGGACATGGGCCACCGTGTCCTGGGTCGTGGTGGGTACGTGGGGATGGGGGACACGGGGGTGTCATGGGGCTCGGTGGGGACACGGGGGGGGGACATGGGCCACCCTGTCCTGGGTTCCTGGCTCGTGGTGGGTACGTGGGGATGGGGGACACGGGGGTGTCATGGGGCTCGGTGGGGACACGGGGGGGGGACATGGGCCACCCTGTCCTGGGTTCCTGGCTCGGACGTGGGGCTGGGGGACGTGGGGGGTGTCATGGGGGGGGGACACGGGGGTGTCATGGGGCTTGGGGGGGGACACGGGGGGGGGGGGGACATGGGCCACCGTGTCCTGGGTCGTGGTGGGGACGTGGGGTGGGGGACGTGGGGGGGTGTCTTGGGGGGGGGGGACATGGGGGTGTCATGGGGCTCGGGGGGGACACGGTATGCAGAACCTGTGTATAGAAACTTCAGTTTGTGAGACCAGTATGCTTGATTTACTAGCAAATGGTGACTACAGCTACATCACAGCCCCTTTTGCAGTCATTATCATCTCCTAAACAGCTTCTGTTACCACCAAGTATTGGACAAAATTAACCCTGCTGCTAGCAGCCAGACGGTAATTTATAAGCATGCAAAATTTTTAATCCAAAATTCAGCTGAACCTTGTATCCCACATGGATCATCTCCCTTTTGACAAAAGATTATTACCATTATGTCAGAATGGAAGTAACGTCTACGTACATGTCTGAAACTGCAAACTGCAACTCAGATGCTATTTTTAGTCTTAAAAGGCACTGTTATACCTATTCTGAGATTCAGTATGTGTACAATCCCTTCAGATTCCCTGGAATGAAGTCCCCAACATACACTTTTCACCTGAAGATCTCTCTTTGTCTTGCCTTGCCTTGCCTTTGCCTTGTCTTGTCTTCCCTTTTCTTGTTAACTAATTCCCCTTCTATTTCCCCTAACACATCTGGAGTTAACAAAGAAAAAGAGCTAATGCAGCTGTTTGTGTGCCATCACTGGGCTCAGTCTTCTGCATATTCTGTCCCTTTCCGTGCCCTTTGTCTCTTGTCTATTCAGTGGGAAAAGCCTGTTAAGAGAAGGAACTGCATTTGTACAAAACAAAGCACTGTGGAGACTATTTTTCAGTGAGCTCCCGAGGTTTACTGTAACATCTATAATAGCAAATACTTTAATGTAATGTGGCAACAGTTCAGTAAGGACAAGAAAAAAATAAATGGCATTTAGGTCACATTCCTAGTTTCTGAGAAAATACTGAGGGGTAAAAGAAGGAAAAGAAATAGACTTATGTCTGGAAAAAGCTAATGTACGTAGCTAAGTCCCCTAACATGAAAAAAGAACTGTGTCACAGACATAGCTGAGGTTAAGAATAGACACGTTACATCATCTTTTGCACAATGCAGTAGTGAGGAAAGGGAGGAAATGAGGCCTTAGGAAAAGACTAAATAAATTACAGACAGATTTTATAGAAAAATGGCTAGACTGGAAGCTGCTTAGGAAAAAATCTGAATTGTGATCTGTGTTAGATACAGGTAAGGAAAGAATGGAAAGAACTACTCTAACAAAAAGAATCGAATAGTTGGGATTACTGATGGCATGGTAGAAATGGTCAGAGGATCTGAGAACAGTCCATTTTTACTTTTTTAAAAGATCCTGTAATTGCCTCTGGCATGTTAGCAATGGTGGCAGGCTGTGCAGCAGCCTTTCAAACTCTAAAGTCTCCCTAAGCCCAACAGGAAAAATGTATACAAAACTCTGAACAGGTTTTTTTCCCCACAATTGACTTTATCCAAGACTGCAAACAAATTAGTCAAGAGAAGGTTCTTTTGAGAGAAAATTCTAACTTCAGAACGATATCTCTGGCACCTCTTCTATAGCACACGGAAAATAAGGGAGTTTCATTAGTCCTGTGAGAACACAGAACCTCTGTAGGATGGGAGCTGTGCTCAGGAGTGGCAACATCCCATCCTCCTTGGAGAATAGTGGCACTTAGATGGAAGGATAGTTACTGCTTGTGGTGTGCAGAGGAGCTCCTAATAAACATAGCCCACAAGCCAACTGAAGGCTAGGCTTCTTTGCACAGACTGAACAAACCGTTCAAAAACTCTTTCTTAATTTCATTGATGGCTTTAATAATGAATAATCCAGACAGCAATAGTTAACCTGTTAAACCATAGTTCAAGGAGCTGAGCTGGATGGCCTGTCAGCCTCTAAATTTTCAGCGAGGGCTTTATAGAAAGACCTGTTCTGTCCTTCCATTTCTAGCCTGAAGCAGAGAAATGGAGGGAAGGAGAAAAAAAGTCTGCTTGGTGTTTCTTAGTTCAGCTGGAAAAAACCCAACATCCCAGGTCTGAAAGTATAGACTAAAGGTCTGAAAGCATAGACTAAAAGTCTGAAAGCAATTTAAACTGTTTGGATAAAAGTTTGGAA